>NC_084743.1:2502349-2517349 GCF_033978785.1 Entelurus aequoreus
CACCTGAATAGACCTTACAGGAAGGCTGAGTGTGATCCCACAATAATTGGAACACACTTTCCGTTTCCCTTTTTGAAATAGAGGGACCACCACCCCAGTCTGCCAATCCAGAGGCACCGCCCCCGATATCCATGCAATACTGCATGGACACGACAGCCCCACAGCCTCCAGAGCCTTAAGGAACTCCGGGTGGATCTCATCTGCCACCGAGGAGCTTCTTAACTACCTCGACAGCCTCAGCCCCAGAAATAGGAGAGCCCACCGCTGAGTCCCCCAGGCAATGCTTCCTCATTGGAAGACATGTAGGTAAGATTGAGGAGGTCTTCGAAGTATTCCTTCCATCGATCCACAACATCTCCAGTCCACATCAGCACTACACCGTCCCCATCATACACAGTGTTGACAGTGCACTGCTTCCCCCTCCTGAGGCTGCGAATGATTGTCCAGAATCGCTTCGAAGCCGTCTGTAAGTCGTTCTCTTTGGCTTCTCCGAACTCCCGAGTTTTTGCCTCTGTATCCGCCAAAACCGCACACCGCTTGGCCTGTCCGTACCTATCTGTTGCCTCCCGAGTCCCATGAGCCAAAAGGACCCGATAGGACTCCTTCTTAAGTTTAACGGCATCCCTGACAGTTGGTGTCCACCAGCGGGTTCTGGGATTACTGCCACGACAGGCACGAACCACCACATCTCAGATCAGATGCAAATTGAGACCACATTCATACATTCCTCTGCTTTAAATGCTCCCCTGTCACAGATAGACGGTCATAAAAGCAAGATGTGCTGTGTGAAATGAGCAAGGCATTCATGTTTTTAACACGAATAGGAGGAAATATTCCCACACTTGACCATGTTTTCACCCGCAACGTTGATGCGAGTGGCGGTGCTGACTCACGTCACTCCGGAATAACACGAGTGACGTCACGACTATGTCAACAAATGTATTTGTCGGCAGCAAATCGTATTGCCGACTGTACAAAACATTATATTTAATTTGTTTTTACGTAAAAACACTCATTTTTAAAGGCCTACTGAAACCCACTACTACCGACCACGCAGTCTGATAGTTTATATATCAATGATGAAATCTTAACATTGCAACACATGCCAATACGGCCGGGTTAACTTATAAAGTGACATTTAAAACTTCCCGGGAAATATCCGGCTGAAACGTCGCGGTATGATGACGTATGCGCGTGACGAAGTCAGAGTAACGGAAGTTATGGTACCTGTAGAATCCTATACAAAAAGCTCTGTTTTCATTTCATAATTCCACAGTATTCTGGACATCTTTTGCAATTTGTTTAATGAACAATGAAGGCTGCAAAGAAGACAGTTGTAGGTGGGATCGGTGTATTAGCAGCGGACTACAGCAACACAACCAGGAGGACTTTGTTGGAGCGCTAGCCGCGCTAGCCGCCGACCTCACCTTGACTTCCTACGTCTCCGGGCCGCCAAACGCATCGGGTGAAGTCCTTCGTCCTTCTGCCGATCGCTGGAACGCAGGTCAGCACGGGTGTTGATGAGTAGATGAGGGCTGGCTGGCGTAGGTGGAGAGCTAATGTTTTTAGCATAGCTCTGTGAGGTCCCGTTGCTAAGTTGCTAAGTTAGCTTCAATGGCGTCGTTAGCACAGCATTGTTATCCTTCGCCAGCCTGGAAAGCATTAACCGTGTATTTACATGTCCACGGTTTAATAGTATTGTTGATTTTCTATCTATCCTTCCAGTCAGGGGTTTATTTTTTTGTTTCTATATGCAGTTAAAGCACGATGCTATCACGTTAGCTCGTAGCTAAAGCATTTCGCCGATGTATTGTCGTGGAGATAAAAGGCACTGAATGTCCATTTTGCGTTCTCGACTCTCATTTTCAAGAGGATATAATATCCGAGGTGGTTTAAAATACAAATCCGTGATCCACAATAAAAAAAGGAGAGTGTGGAATCCAATGAGCCAGCTTGTACCTAAGTTACGGTCAGAGCGAAAAAAGATACGTCCATCACTGCCTCTCAAGTCGTTCACTGTAACGTTCCTCATCTACGAATCTTTCATCCTCGCTCAAATTAATGGGGTAATCGTCACTTTCTCGGTCCGAATCTCTCTCGCTCCATTGTAAACAATGGGGAATTGTGAGGAATACTAGCTCCTGTGACGTCACGCTACTTCCGGTACAGGCAAGGCTTTTTTTTATCAGCGAGCAAAAGTTGCGAACTTTATCGTCGATTTTCTCTACTAAATCCTTTCAGCAAAAATATGGCAATATCGCGAAATGATCAAGTATGACACATAGAATGGATCTGCTATTCCCGTTTAAATTAAAAAAAATCATTTCAGTAGGCCTTTAAGGGGGTGGAGTTTTTTATTTTGCCGTGGCGGGCCGCCACTATTAATTCGATGTAGGGGAAGCCCTGTAAATTGGATTTGAGTGTGTTTCCATAACAGGATGTGAGCTTGCAGTGTATTTGGTGTCAAACACGAGCGAGCGAGCAGGGTGTCTCACACGCAGCAGAGTAGCAACTGCAGAAGGAGAAAGACTTATGGTGGGCTTCTAACCCCTCCCAGTGTAAAGAGACCGATCAAATAAGAGGCTTAAAGACCATGAGAAATCCACACATATTCACTATTTGTGTCGCGCATTGCTGACTCAAGGACACGGTGAGAAAGTACATTTCCGCTTTATTACGTGCGCACGAGTGAGGGAGGGTAATCCTCTGTAATACTTTGTTTTTAGCACTGTAGATTAGGTCGCAGGAGTCCAAAGTGCGACCGGGGAGACGTTTGCGCCCCGCAGCTAATTTTTTAGCTGCTTGCCTCACGTTCTAAAAATACTATTAAAAAAAAAAAACATGAAAAAGTGGAATAAAAAAGCAAATGTAAACAAAAAAAAGTTGCAATGTCATGCAGGCTGTTTATTTTTCTTTAAAGCTAAAAAAAAAAAGAATGGACTCATTTTTTTACACTTTTATGAGTGGGGCTCTTATTCATCCCTTAGAATGTATATGGGATTTTTTTTTCAATTCCATCCATCCATCCATTTTCTACCGCTTATTCCCCTCGAGGTCGCTGGGGGCGCTGGAGCCAATTATAAATCAATGTTGTTATGAATTATTGACCTTATTAAAGTTCACATTAAATATTCCACTTTGAAATATTTTTTAGGGAAAATATTGCATATTTTTGTGTATCTGCCATAAAAAAACTAAGTACACAAAAAAAAAAAAAAAAAAAAACATTAAATCAAGCTGAGATTCAAGCAAGTAAAAAAAAAATAATATTAAAAAAAAAAGTCTTATGTTTTACACTTTTATGAGTGGGGCTCTTTTTGATCCCTGATCATTTTTATGCGATTTTGTTTTCAACTGTCATTGTTTAAAAAAAAAAAAGACTCAAAATCAATGTTGTTATGAATTATTTACCTATTTAAAGTTTACATTAAATATTCCACTTTGAAATATTTTTTTGGGAAAATATTGCATATTTTGTGTGTCTGCCATAAAAAAAACTAAGCACATAAAACAAACAAACAAAAAATACATTAAAAAAAGTATATCAAGAGATTCAAGCAAGTAAAAAAAATAAAAATAAAAATAAATAAAAAAGTCTTATGTTGTACACTTTTATGAGTGGGGCTCTTTTTGATCCCTGAGAAAAATTTTTTTTCAACTGTCATTGTTTTAAATGAAAAATAATCAAAATCATTGTTGTTATGAATTATTTACCTATTTTAAGTTCAGATTAAATATTCCACTTTGAACTATTTTTTTAGGGAAAATATTGCATATTTTGTGTGTCTGCCATAAAAAACTTTATCTATGACATAAGGACATAAAACAAACAAACAAACAAAAACATTTAAAAAGTTGATCTAGAGATTCAAGCATGTACAAAAAAAAAGAAAAAGAAGACTTATTTTTTTACACTTTTATGAGTGGGGCTCTTTTTGATTCCTGAGAATTTTTACGGGATTTTGTTTTCAACTGATATTGTTTAAAAAAAAAAATCCCAAAAAAAAATCAATGTTGTTATGAATTATTTACCTATTTAAAGTTCACATTAAATATTCCATTTTGTGAGGGAAAATATTGCATATCTTGTGTGTCTGCCATAAAAAACGACGTTATCTATGACATAAAGACATAAAACAAACAAACAAAAAAAACATTAAAAAAGTTGATCTAGAGATTCAAGCAAGTTAAAAAAATAAAGACAATAAAAATGCCAGACAATAAATAATATCAGTGTGCGGCCTGCAGTCGGTGTATCCTGTCATGTCTACAAGTTCAGTACAGCATTTGCTGTCCACGCTGCTTTCTATTTTTTTTAAATGTATTATTATTTTTTTTAACCTCAACTCCGCCCCCTTGCTCACTTGTCACACACTCAGACTCAGCGAGGCGCTGGAATTGCTGCTGGAAATGTCCGTGGTGGGCGGAGGCCTTTGAGTGACCTCTCCAGCTGGCACACTGTGTTCTCCTCTTATCGCCTTTGAGCTGCATCACACGCCATCTCATCAGGCCCGCCTTCCCAGGCCTTGTCCGTCAAAATGTGCTAGCAGGCGCTATTTACACAGAATATTTAGTAGATCTTCATCCTTACCTTAATTGTTTCCAAGTGGTGTCTGTAACGCGGCAGTAAAACGGTGCGTCAAACAAAACGTCAGCCATCGTCATGGATCCACTGACTCAATAACTCCACGGTGACGTTTTGTTGAATTTACTGAGGAATTTGTGAAACTGAAACAATAGCTCAACAATAGCCCCTGAATATGTGTACGCTTTATAATCTGACTAATCGCTAAAACAGTCCATGACTAATCTACTATCAAAATAATTGTTGGTTGCAGCCTTATTGTGTAGTTACACAGCATCCGACACTCTTTTTAACTTGTATTGCCAATCTTATGCTAACAACAAACCCGATTCCAATGCATATCCCCCTCCAGTCTGCGTGCATCACTTTCCAAACGGTGTCTGTAACACGGCAGTAAAACGGTTGCTCAAACAAAACAGTTGTCGTCGTCATGGACCCACTAGCTGCATTTTTTGTGGTCCCCTTTATTTAGAAAAGTATCGAAAAGTCTCAAAATACTTTTTGGTATGGGCACGACACTACTCATTACCTCACAAACTGATGCCTGGCCTGGTTGGCATCATATATATTTTCTGGGTGATGGTTAGGGATGTCCGATAATATCGGCCTGCCGATATTATTGGCCGATAAATGCGTTAAAATGTAATATCGGAAATTATCGGTATGGTTTTTTTTATTATCGGTATCGTTTTTTTTGTTTGTTTTTTTTAAAAAAATTTTTAAAAATTAAATCAACATAAAAAACACAAGATACACTTACAATTAGTGAACCAACCCAAAAAACCTCCCTCCCCCATTTACACTCATTCGCACAAAAGGGTTGTTTCTTTCTGTTATTAATATTCTGGTTCCTACATTATAAAATCAATATATATCAAAAAAGTCTGCAGGGATACAGTCCGTAAGCACACATGATTGTGCGTGCTGCTGGTCCACTAATAGTACTAACCTTTAACAGTTAATTTTACTCATTTTCATTAATTACTAGTTTCTATGTAACTGTTTTTATATTGTTTTACTTTCTTTTTTATTCAAGAAAATGTTTTTAATTTATATATCTTATTTTATTTTATATATTTTTTTTAAAATTACCTTATCTTCACCATACCTGGTTGTCCAAATTAGACATAATAATGTGGTAATTCCACGACTGTATATATCGGTTGATATCGGTATCGGTTGATATCGGTATCTGTAATTAAAGAGTTGGACAATATCGGAATATCGGATATCGGCAAAAGCCATTATCGGACATCCCTAGTGATGGTTTATTAAGTAATTTCTCATATTACAGTCTAGGGACGCCAAACTTTTTTTTGTTTCCTACTTCAAACATGGATAACAATTCAATAATACGGGAAAAAAATGTCAGTCATAAAAATCACAACGTCTTGTCAGGCTTTGTGTGTCGTCCTGGAAACGCTCCAGACGGATGGATTTTGATGAAAATGTTTCTCTTTCCCGTTTACGACGTCGCAAGGAATTGTTTTACTTCCGGACCGGCAAAAAACTACACGGGCCAAGTTTTTCAGTTCATACCGTCACACGTCACGGCACTATTCTGATGATTTTGATACCGCACCGTTACATCCCTATTTTGTTTTACATCTAAGTGTCAAGAAACCGGAGCCACTTTCATTATCATAACTTTCATTACCGCGGCCATATTTTGCTTTATTGATGCAAATAAATAGTGTTCGCTTATAAAAGTGACGCTCCTCCCATTTTAGCAAATATTTTGATTATACTGTAATCCGAAAAAAAGGACATATTTTAGAGGAGTCAGTGTACAGCTTGTTAAGCAATTGACTCAACAACCAACATTTTTGTGTCTCCTGCAGTCGTGCATGGTAGCTAGGGGTGGGCAGGGTTCACATACGGTACCTGGGAACCAATTTTCAGTGCTTTTTGTGTGTGTTAATAAATGCTAATTGTTTAATAAAATACTGTTATTTTTTAATGTAACATTTATGAAAACTTGTTTTATTATTACATGTGAGTCTCTCTTGCAATGCAGTTGCACCTCCAGGACATTAGATGGCAGTACTGTATGGTATGTTCTTTAACGAGGAAGCTAAATGTGTTATGTTGTGCCCTACAAAGTGCTTATACTGCCGGTATTGTGCTTATTACACACCAGCTGTTTGATCATATTCATTGTATAATAATAATAATAATAATAATAATAATATATTTTATTTTTAAAAAGCACTTTACATTGAGTAAACAACCTCAAAGTGCTACAGTGTATTACAAAAATAAAAACAAAAAGATAATAAAAAAATAAATAAAAATAAAAAACTAGAACAGCCAAATAGCTAGAACTAGTATGCATATATATAAAAAAGGCTTTTTTAAAAAGAAGGGTTTTTAAGCCTTTTTTAAAAGCATCCACAGTCTGTGGTGCCCTCAGGTGGTCAGGGAGAGCGTTCCACAGACTGGGAGCGGCGGAGCAAAAAGCCCGGTCTCCCATTGTTTGTAGCTTTGTCCTCGGAGGTTGGAGGAGGTTAGCCTGTCCTGAGCGGAGGCGTCGATTGGAGGATTTGGGGGTGAGTAGTTCTTTGAGGTAGAGGGGGGCATTTCCATGGAGGCACTGGTGGGTTAGTAGGGAGACTTTGTATTCAAACCTGAGTGGAACAGGAAGCAAGTGAAGGGATTTGAGAATTGGTGTGATATGGTCATATTTCCGCACTCTCATCAGGATCCTAGCAGCACTAAATTTGGATGCATTGAAATTGCCATGTGAAATCGCTAATGCTAATTGTAGCCTGTCTATGGCAAATCCGGCGTAAATTAGCATCGAGCTAGCGCATTTTTGGAAGAGCGGAGCCTCACGTAACACATGAGTCTTTTCTACCAAGCACACTTGCCTGGTCGGTGTTGAAAATTGCAACATTACTTCGAGGGAGTCCGCTCTCAGTGCTGCTTGAGTGATTGTTTACGTGAGCCGCTGTTGAGTCACGTGCAACAAAGGTATCCAAATATGGCACCGTTTGTTTTTAGGTGAGTCGATACTTGGCAGTACTGACGGTAACACTTGGAAATGTCCGTTTTGGGTCCGGCGCCACCAGCCTGAAGATGTTTTGTCGGAGATGAGCGATGTTGACAATAAGCGGGTCGTGTTTTGTTTGCGGTTTTGGCTTTAGGTCCAACAAGATGCTTGTCACTTTCCTCATTGGATGTTTTACTTCTTCTTCCAGACACAGACTGTTCAAGAGGCTCTACAGAGAACTCTGAAGTTTTACAGACAACGAGACATCAGGTAGGATTCTTCCGGGTTGTCGTCCGTCTTAGGCAACACTTTCATTTGTTTACTGCCATTGGACTGGATCCTATACCACACACACACACCTAGTTGTTGTTGAGTTCAGGGACGGGCACCGAATACGGTACTTTTTTTTGGCACCATGTTACGGTACCTGGGTTAGTTGACGACTCAACCAATTTTCTGCGCTTCGGCTCAAAAACGCAGTTAAGTGAGGCTGCACTTTTCTAAAAACGCGCTAGCTTGATGCTAATATACATTGGCATTGCCATTGACATGCTACTGAGTAGCATTAGCGATTTTAACCTTTTAATTTCAACACCTTCAAACGTGTTCGTGACAACAAATAAGATGCACGTTACAATCAAACAGCTGGTGTGTAATAAGTACAATACTTATACAGTGTTAACACTTTTTAGGGCGCAACAAAAAACTGACCAACACATCATACACGACTGCCATCTAACATATTTGCAAATGAGACTCAGAAAAATGGTAATGAAACAAGATATAACAACTGGACAACAGTTATCATAATCAAATCATTTTTTAAATAACAATTAATAGTTATTGACACACACAAATGCACCGGAAATTGGTAATGTCGATAATATCGATACCGTATCGGTTCAAATTTGAGCGGTACCCATTCCTAATTTTGACAGCCCTAAAAATCATATTTTCTAGATGTGGAATGTTCTTGTTTATCTCCCGCCATTTTCTTTGTTTCTGTTTGGGTTGTCCGCAGGTGTCCGGACTCCAGCAGGCAAAGTGAAAGTAAGGAAGACAAGTGCCCTTTTCTAGAAAATTCTGGCTCGGAAGAAGACGTTCTTCAAATCCTGAACTACATGGCCACCATCCTCGGTAAGATTTGTGCATACTATTAACCGTCACAATATACACGCAACCCCAAATGACCCGCTCACGGCCTTTTCCGAACCAGAGTCGCCGGCATGACCAGCGAGCGAGCTGACTACCGAGCTAAAAGCCCGGGCCATCATTTTGGTAGCCAGCACTGCTCTTGGGGTTGTCAGGGAGTGCGCTTTAACAACGTTCACATGACATCAGATACATTCCAATTTCACTCCCCGTAGGTGTCTTAAGTGTACTTTGATTTGATATATATTTATGTACATAATAATATAGGTATATATATATATATATATATATATATATATATATATATATATATATATATATATATATATATATATATATATATATATATATATATATATATATATATATATACTGTATGTATATATATATACTGTATGTATATGTATATATATATACATACATACAGTATATATATGTATATGTTGCCCATACATATATATGTACATATTACATTAACAAAATGGATATATAATTATACATATAATTGGATATTAAGAGTATGTCAAAGTTGGACTCCTACATTGTTTACTTCCGTGACGGCCTCCTTAAAGTTTTGTAATCAATCAGAAATATCAAACATGGATAAGTGTGGAGAGTGTTTTGCAGTTTACCCATCATGCTTTGTAATGGATTTAAATGGGCGTAATTTTGTTGACATTTTATGTTGGTGTAATAGTTGTTTTTTTTGCACCATGACTAGGGAAGGTTGTTAGCACTGGGTCATATAAGTGAATGATGTGCAAAAATCCACGCAGCGCATAACTAAAGGTCAATGACCGCACCCACGGTAATGTGTGACCATGTCTGTTGACATTTTGCGTTGGTCCGATTTATTATTTTTTCATGCACCATGACTAGGGAAGGTTGTTAGCACTGGGTCATATAAGTAAATGATGTGCAAAAATCCACACAGCGCATAACTAAAGGTCAATGACCGCACCCACGGTAATGTGTGACCATGTCTGTTGACATTTTGCGTTGGTCCGATTTATTATTTTTTCATGCACCATGACTAGGGAAGGTTGTTTGCACTGGGTCATATAAGTAAATGATGTACAAAAATCCACGCAGCGCATAACTAAAGGTCAATGACCGCACCCACGGTAATGTGTGACCATGTCTGTTGACATTTAGTGTTGGTCTGATTTATTATTTTTTAATTCACCATGATTAGGGAAGGTTGTTTGCATCGGGTCATATAAGTGAATGCTGTGCAAACATCCACGCGGCGCATAACTAAAGGTCAAAGACCGCACCCACGAGAATGTGTGACCATGTCTGTTGACATTTTGCGTTGGTCCGATTTATTATTTTTTCATGCACCATGACTAGGGAAGGTTGTTTGCATCGGGTCATACAAGTGAATGCTGTGCAAACATCCACGCAGCGCATAACTAAAAGTCAATGACCGCACCCACAAGAATGTGTGACCATGTCTGTTGACATTTTGCGTTGGTCCGATTTATTATTTTTTTAATGCACCATGACTAGGGAAGGTTGTTTGCATCGGGTCATATAAGGGAATGTTGTGTATAATTAAAGTTCAATGACGTGAATTACTAGCAGAATCTAAATGATTAGACAACTAATATGACTTAATTCTCCCCGTGACTCAGATTCACGATTATGTGGACGTTGACCTGCAGGCTGTAGTTTGGACACCCCTGCTTTAAATGTGTCTAACAACCCACACCGCCATCTTTGTGTTTGTGTCCCCTCCCTCCCAGGAGTACCATTCTTTTTGCTGCGCGAGCACTTTGGCGAGGAGTTCTTCGGCCTGTGCTTTGAGGAGAACGAACGCGTGCTGAGGGCGGTGGGCGGCAACCTCCAGGACTTTTTCAACGGCTTCGACGCCATCCTGGAACGCATTCGGGCCTCCACGGGCCGCCGCGCCTCGTCCGAGAGCCCGTCCTTCCAGTGCAAGGACCCCCGCGGGGAGGAGAAGAGTCGTAGGAAACTGGACAAAGTGCGAGGCGGCGGGGGGAAGTCGCTGCTGCTGCACTGCTTCAACCCCGCGCCCGTGGTGGGACTCGTCATGCCGGGGATTATCCGAGCCGTTTCCAGACGCATCTTCCATTCCGAAGTGGAAGTAGAAGAAGTGTCGCCGCTGACGCCCTTGTTGCCCTGTGAAGATGGCGGTTCCGCCTCACCCACTCCCACCTCGTCCCCGTTTGCCTCACCCTCCTCCTCGCCGCCTCCTCCTTCGGCCTTCCCCAACTCCGCACCCACGGTTTGCCTGTCCTTCCAAATTCAGGAAACGTGTCCCGAGCAGCTCCTCGCCAATGTTCGTTCTGGAGAAGCCCCTCCTTCGCTGTCCAACAACCCCAGCGACCTGCGCATCAGCCTGGCCACCTTCTGCCGTGCCTTCCCCTTCCATTTTGTCCTGGGCCCTCGGATGGAACTTCTTCAGCTCGGGGAAGGACTGAGGAAGCAGGCGCGCCTGGAGCCTCATCGAAGTCTCTCGTTTAGAGACTGTTTCGAGATAGTCTCCCCCAAGATGGAGCTTTCCTTCCAGAGGATCCTACTGAGTCTCGCGTCTCCTTTCACGATCCACACCAAGCCGGACGCCACGCAGGTCGGGAACAAGGAGAAGGTAGGAAAACCTTAGAATGTTTGATGACTTCAAATCTAGCAGGCACAAGACATTGATACAACGTTGATTATACATACATCCTTTAATGATTATTACGTTTGTTAGCTTGTGTGCTATTGTGTGCTTACCTGTTGTGTAGCTGCTAGCTCCTAGTTGCAACTATGATTATTTGATATTTGTTTATAATGACAAATGTTTTGTTTGAGACTGCAATATTGTTACATATGTGTAGCTTGTGTGCTATTGTGTGCTTAGCTGTTGTGTAGCTGCTAGCTCCTAGTTACGACTATATTTATTTGATATTTGTTTATAGCGACAAATGTTTTGTTAGGGACTGCAATATGTTGCATATGTCGCTCTTGTGTGCTATTGCATGCTTAGCTGTTGTGTAGCTGCTAGCTCCTAGTTGTGATTATAATTATTGGATATTTGTTCATAGTGACAAATGTTTTGTTCGAGACTGCAATATTGTTACTTATGTGTAGCTTGTGTGCTATTGTGTGCTTAGCTGTTGTGTAGCTGCTAGCTCCTAGTTGCGACTATATTTGATATTTGTTTATAATGACAAATGTTTTGTTTGAGACTGCAATATGTTGCATATGTCGCGCTTGTGTGCTATTGTGTGCTTAGCTGTTGTGTAGCTGCTAGCTCCTAGTAGCCTATAGCCTAGCATGTTTACCTTTTTGTAAATGACTTTAGGAAAATAGAAGAAATTGTTTACTTATAGCAAGACATTTAGATGGCTGTCCAGCTTTGCACAAGTAAACACTCTGCAGGACTGCTTGTATCGCAGATGATATCACACATAAGTAGAGATGAATGCTTTAAAATGTAATATCGGAAATTATCGGTATCGTTTTTTTAATTATTGGTATCGTTTTTTTTTTTTTGTTTTTTTTTATTAAATCGACATAAAAAACACAAGATACACTTACAATTAGTGCACCAACCCAAAAAACCTCCCTCCCCCATTCACACTCATTCACACAAAAGGGTTATTTCTTTCTGTTATTAATATTCTGGTTCCTACATTATATATCAATATATATCAATACAGTCTGCAAGGGATACAGTCCGTAAGCACACATGATTGTGCGTGCTGCTGGCCCACTAATAGTACTAACCTTTAACAGTTAATTTTACTCATTTTCATTAATTACTAGTTTCTATGTACCTATTTTTATATTGTTTTACTTCCTTTTTTATTCAAGAAAATATTTTTAATTTATTCATCTTATTTAATTGTATTCATTTTTTAAAAAAAGGACCTTATCTTCACCATACCTGGTTGTCCAAATTAGGCAAAATAATGTGTTAATTCCATGACTGTATATATCGATATCGGTATCGGTTGATATCGGTATCGGTAATTAACGATTTGGACAATATCGGAATATCGGATATCGGCAAAAAGCCATTATCGGACATTCCTACCTACACATAAGTAAACACTGCACAACTGCTGGTATCGCACATGATATTGCACACAAGTAAACACCCTGCAGGACCGCTTGTATCGCACATGATATTGCACACAAGTAAACACCCTGCAGGACCGCTTGTCTCGCACATGACATCCCACACATGTAAACAAGCTGCAGGACTGCTTGTATCGCACATGATATCACATACTGTTTTTTTTTTTTGGGCTGATATCAGGCCAATATCTGATATCAAGCTTTACATGCAGAAAACGATGCAAAACATTACAAATGACAATTGAAATGGAGAAATTAAGGGTTTAAAATCACTGTTACTTCTATTGAAGACTCTTGTTGGCATGTATGGTGATGAGCAAACGAAGGTGGAGGGTAGGGAATACCCACACAGATGCCACACCAGAACATGCCGTATTTCGAGTTTGTCACCGTTTCCCCTGCGTTTAGTGTCGTGGTTCCGGTTTAGCGCTCTTATTTTGGTTGCACTTCCTGTTTTGTGTGTGTTCTTCTACAGCACCTTTACACCTGCTTCCCTTCGTCTGTTTTCTATTCCACTTGAGACTATTTATGTTGTGCGGCCGCTACCTTTTGTGTTGGGAATTTGTATATTGTCTGTGGACGCTTCTCCTGCCCGTACGTCTTACAAGTAAGTGTTTGCTGTTCTCCAGCATTCCGTTTTTGTCGTTTCCTTGTCTGAGTACTCAGAAAAGAAGTTTGAGAGGATGATTGGGGACGAAATAAGAGGGTTAAACCGGGAAATAAGGGCAAGAAACTCAAAATACGGCACGATATGGTGTAACATGTCATGACAGATGGTAGACTATTTTGCAGTCGTACTTATATTCCATTTTTGTTAGCCGTCATTTGGGTGGAAGTCATGAGAGTTAAACATGTTCCCAAAGGAAGGTGGATAGTCATTCTGTTACATATTTCATCCCCAGGCCTGTTGTTGCGGCCACAAATGAATCAATCGAACTCGTCCGCTATATGCGGTTCTTTATTGATTTGAACAGTCCACAAATGCCCTCACGGGTAGGAGAACTGACACTGAGATTGATCAGTGTTGTGCTGTGGTGTGGGAACGTGGGGATCATTTCATCTTTATCAAACCTGGACCTGCTCGGTCTCTAACACTTCAATATATATATATATATATATATATATATATATATATATATATATATATATATATATATATATATATATATATATATATATATATATATATATATATATATATATGTATGTATATATATATATATATATATATATATATATATATATATATATATATATATATATATATATATATATACATATATATATATATATACATAATGTATGTATGTATGTATATATATATATATATATACATAATGTATGTATGTATGTATGTATGTATATATATATATATATATATATATATATATATATATATATATATATATATATATATATATATATATATATATATATATATATATATATATATATATATATATATATATATATATATACACTACCGTTCAAAAGTTTGGGGTCACCCAAACAATTTTGTGGAATAGCCTTCATTTCTAAGAACAAGAATAGACTGTCGAGTTTCAGATGAAAGTTCTCTTTTTCTGGCCATTTTGAGCGTTTAATTGACCCCAAAAATGTGATGCTCCAGAAACTCAATCTGCTCAAAGGAAGGTCAGTTTTGTAGCTTCTATAACGAGCTAAACTGTTTTCAGATGTGTGAACATGATTGCACAAGGGTTTTCTAATCATCAATTAGCCTTCTGAGCCAATGAGCAAACACATTGTACCATTAGAACACTGGAGTGATAGTTGCTGGAAATGGGCCTCTATACACCTATGTAGATATTGCACCAAAAACCAGACATTTGCAGCTAGAATAGTCATTTACCACATTAGCAATGTATAGAGTGTATTTCTTTAAAGTTAGGACTAGTTTAAAGTTATCTTCATTGAAAAGTACAGTGCTTTTCCTTCAAAAATAAGGACATTTCAATGTGACCCCAAACTTTTGAACGGTAGTGTACATATATATACATAATGTATGTATGTATGTATGTATGTATATATATATATATATATATATTTTTTTTTTTGGATAATCCAATCAAGACATATATATATATATATATATATATATATATATATATATATATATATATATATATATATATATATATATATATATATATATATATAT
>NC_084743.1:2522349-2542349 GCF_033978785.1 Entelurus aequoreus
TGTCATCAAAAAGTATGTTGTTTCAACGTTGTAGTTGTGTTGTAGAATATTGGTTAGGAAATGACCAAATTTCAATGGTCAAATCAACGTCAGAACCCAACATTGATTAAACGTCGTCAAAAAGCATCTTGTTTCAATATTATGTTTGTGTTGTAGAATATTGGTTGGGAAATGACCAAATTTCAATGGTCAAATCAACGTCAAAACCCAACATTGATTAAACGTCACCAAAAAGCACATTCTCTCAACGTTGTATTTGTGTTGTAGAATATTGGTTTGGAAATGACCAAATTTCAATGATCAAATCAACGTCACAACCTGACTTTTATTAGATATTGTCATCAAAAAGTATGTTGTTTCAACGTTGTATTTGTGTTGTAGAATATTGGTTAGGAAATGACCAAATTTCAATGGTCAAATCAACGTCAGAACCCAACATTGATTAAACGTCGTCAAAAAGCATGTTGTTTCAACATTGTATTTTTGTTTTAGAATATTGGTTGGGAAATGACCAAATTTCAATTATCAAATCAACGTCAAAACCCAACATTGATAAATGTCGTCAAAAAGCATCTTGTTTCAATATTATGTTTGTGTTGTAGAATATTGGTTGGGAAATGACCAAATTTCAATGGTCAAATCAACGTCAAAACCCAACATTGATAAATGTCGTCAAAAAGCATGTTGTTTCAATATTATGTTTGTGTTGTAGAATATTGGTTGGGAAATGACCAAATTTCAATGGTCAAATCAACGTCAAAACCCAACATTGATTAAACGTCACCAAAAAGCACATTCTCTCAACGTTGTATTTGTGTTGTAGAATATTGGTTTGGAAATGACCAAATTTCAATGATCAAATCAACGTCACAACCTGACTTTTATTAGATATTGTCATCAAAAAGTATGTTGTTTCAACGTTGTAGTTGTGTTGTAGAATATTGGTTAGGAAATGACCAAATTTCAATGGTCAAATCAACGTCAGAACCCAACATTGATTAAACGTCGTCAAAAAGCATCTTGTTTCAATATTATGTTTGTGTTGTAGAATATTGGTTGGGAAATGACCAAATTTCAATGGTCAAATCAACGTCAAAACCCAACATTGATTAAACGTCACCAAAAAGCACATTCTCTCAACGTTGTATTTGTGTTGTAGAATATTGGTTTGGAAATGACCAAATTTCAATGATCAAATCAACGTCACAACCTGACTTTTATTAGATATTGTCATCAAAAAGTATGTTGTTTCAACGTTGTAGTTGTGTTGTAGAATATTGGTTAGGAAATGACCAAATTTCAATGGTCAAATCAACGTCAGAACCCAACATTGATTAAACGTCGTCAAAAAGCATCTTGTTTCAATATTATGTTTGTGTTGTAGAATATTGGTTGGGAAATGACCAAATTTCAATGGTCAAATCAACGTCAAAACCCAACATTGATTAAACGTCACCAAAAAGCACATTCTCTCAACGTTGTATTTGTGTTGTAGAATATTGGTTTGGAAATGACCAAATTTCAATGATCAAATCAATGTCACAACCTGACTTTTATTAGATATTGTCATCAAAAAGTATGTTGTTTCAACGTTGTAGTTGTGTTGTAGAATATTGGTTAGGAAATGACCAAATTTCAATGGTCAAATCAACGTCAGAACCCAACATTGATTAAACGTCGTCAAAAAGCATGTTGTTTCAACATTGTATTTTTGTTTTAGAATATTGGTTGGGAAATGACCAAATTTCAATTATCAAATCAACGTCAAAACCCAACATTGATAAATGTCGTCAAAAAGCATCTTGTTTCAATATTATGTTTGTGTTGTAGAATATTGGTTGGGAAATGACCAAATTTCAATGGTCAAATCAACGTCAAAACCCAACATTGATAAATGTCGTCAAAAAGCATGTTGTTTCAATATTATGTTTGTGTTGTAGAATATTGGTTGGGAAATGACCAAATTTCAATGGTCAAATCAACGTCAAAACCCAACATTGATTAAACGTCACCAAAAAGCACATTCTCTCAACGTTGTATTTGTGTTGTAGAATATTGGTTTGGAAATGACCAAATTTCAATGATCAAATCAACGTCACAACCTGACTTTTATTAGATATTGTCATCAAAAAGTATGTTGTTTCAACGTTGTAGTTGTGTTGTAGAATATTGGTTAGGAAATGACCAAATTTCAATGGTCAAATCAACGTCAGAACCCAACATTGATTAAACGTCGTCAAAAAGCATCTTGTTTCAATATTATGTTTGTGTTGTAGAATATTGGTTGGGAAATGACCAAATTTCAATGGTCAAATCAACGTCAAAACCCAACATTGATTAAACGTCACCAAAAAGCACATTCTCTCAACGTTGTATTTGTGTTGTAGAATATTGGTTTGGAAATGACCAAATTTCAATGATCAAATCAACGTCACAACCTGACTTTTATTAGATATTGTCATCAAAAAGTATGTTGTTTCAACGTTGTAGTTGTGTTGTAGAATATTGGTTAGGAAATGACCAAATTTCAATGGTCAAATCAACGTCAGAACCCAACATTGATTAAACGTCGTCAAAAAGCATGTTGTTTCAACATTGTATTTTTGTTTTAGAATATTGGTTGGGAAATGACCAAATTTCAATTATCAAATCAACGTCAAAACCCAACATTGATAAATGTCGTCAAAAAGCATCTTGTTTCAATATTATGTTTGTGTTGTAGAATATTGGTTGGGAAATGACCAAATTTCAATGGTCAAATCAACGTCAAAACCCAACATTGATTAAACGTCACCAAAAAGCACATTCTCTCAACGTTGTATTTGTGTTGTAGAATATTGGTTTGGAAATGACCAAATTTCAATGATCAAATCAACGTCACAACCTGACTTTTATTAGATATTGTCATCAAAAAGTATGTTGTTTCAACGTTGTAGTTGTGTTGTAGAATATTGGTTGGGAAATGACCAAATTTCAATGATCAAATCAACGTGAGAACCCAACATTGATTAAATGTCGTCCAAAAAGCAAGTTTTTTCAACGTTGTATTTGTGTTGTAGAATATTGTTAAGGAAATGACCAAAATTCAATGATCAAATCAACGTCACAACCTGACTTTTATTAAACATTGTCAAAAAGCATGTTGTTTCAACGTTGTATTTGTGTTGTTGAATATTGGTTGGGAAATGACCAAATTTCAATGGTCAAATCAACGTCAAAACCCAACATTGATTAAACGTCACCAAAAAGCATGTTGTTTCAATGTTGTATTTGTGTTGTAGAATATTGGTTGGGAAATGACCAAATTTCAATGGTCAAATCAACGTGAGAACCCAACATTGATTAAACGTCGTCAAAAAGCATGTTGTTTCAACGTTGTATTTGTGTTGTAGAATACTGTTTGGGAAATGACCAAATTTCAATGGTCAAATCAACGTCACAACCTGACATTTATTAGATATTGTCATCAAAAAGCATGTTGTTTCAACGTTGTATTTGTGTTGTAGAATATTGGTTGGGAAATGACCAAAAAATCAATGGTCAAATCAACATCAGAACCCAACATTGATTAAACGTCACATTTTTTTTTTTCTGTAAAAATACTGTAGCTCTCATGCAAATGTGATTTTTATGTTATGTTTACCTTAGCTCCAAGCTTTGCATTCGGTGCATAACTTTGACTATGGAAGTAGGTTGTAAAAGTACAGCACAATGTACTGTACTGTACTTTGTACTGTCTGACGCCATGATTGCTGTGTGTTTTTGTCTTTGGGCCGCTGACTCAAATTCCTGTATGTATTCCTCCGAGGTATACCGCTGAATAATTAGCTGAAGAAAAATCAGCATGCTAACACTAAGTGTGTGTCAAGTACAAAGTTATATGACTGAGGTATAAGGCTACAAAACTGGCTAAACAAGTTAGCATGGGGCAAGTACCAAATGATACGACTCCAAGGTGTATGGCTGCAAAATTAGCATGCTAATAGTTAGTAGGCTAACCGTACGCATTTGACAAATACCAAGCTGTATTACTCTGAGCTATACGGCTGCATCATTAGCTAAAGACAATTAGCATGCTAACAGTAAACATTTGTCAAGTACAAAGTTATATAACTCGGAGGTGAACGGCTGCAAAATTACCAAAAAGGTTAGCATGTTAATGTTGGCATTGTGATGTTAGCAGGCTAACAGTTAGCATGTGGCAAGTACCAAGTTATATGACTCTAAGGTGTATGGCTGCAAAGTTAGCATGCTAATAGTTAGTAGGCTAACCGTAAGAATTTGACAAATACCAAGCTTGTTTACTCTGAGGTATACGGCTGCATAATTAGCTAAAGAAAATTAGCATGCTAACACTAAGCGTGTGTCAAGTACAAAGTTATATGACTGAGGTGTAAGGCTACAAAACTGGCTAAACAATGGCTGCAAAGTTAGCATGCTAATAGTTAGTAGGCTAACCGTACGCATTTGACAAATACCAAGCTATATTACTCTGAGGTATACGGCTGCATCATTAGCTAAAGACAATTAGCATGCTAACAGTAAACATTTGTCAAGTACAAAGTTATATAACTCGGAGGTGAACGGCTGCAAAATTACCAAAAGAGTTAGCATGTTAATGTTGGCATTGTGATGTTAGCAGGCTAACAGTTAGCATGTGGCAAGTACCAAGTTATATGACTCTAAGGTGTATGGCTGCAAAGTTAGCATGCTAATAGTTAGTAGGCTAACCGTAAGAATTTGACAAATACCAAGCTTGTTTACTCTGAGGTATACGGCTGCATAATTTGCTAAAGAAAACTAGCATGCTAACACTAAGCGTGTGTCAAGTACAAAGTTATATGACTGAGGTGTAAGGCTACAAAACTGGCTAAACAATGGCTGCAAAGTTAGCATGCTAATAGTTAGTAGGCTAACCGTAAGCATTTGACAAATACCAAGCTTGTTTACTCTGAGGTATATGGCTGCATAATTAGCATGCTAACAGCAAACATTTGTCAAGTACAAAGTTATATAACTCGGAGGTGAACGGCTGCAAAATTACCAAAAGAGTTAGCATGTTAATGTTGGCATTGTGATGTTAGCAGGCTAACAGTTAGCATGTGGCAAGTACCAAGTTATATGACTCTAAGGTGTATGGCTGCAAAGTTAGCATGCTAGTATTTAGTAGGCTAACCGTAAGAATTTGACAAATACCAAGCTTGTTTACTCTGAGGTATACGGCTGCATAATTAGCTAAAGAAAATTAGCATGCTAACACTAAGCGTGTGTCAAGTACAAAGTTATATGACTGAGGTGTAAGGCTACAAAACTGGCTAAACAATGGCTGCAAAGTTAGCAAGCTAATAGTTAGTAGGCTAACCGTACGCATTTGACAAATACCAAGCTATATTACTGTGAGGTATACGGCTGCATCATTAGCTAAAGACAATTAGCATGCTAACAGTAAACATTTGTCAAGTACAAAGTTATATAACTCGGAGGTGAACGGCTGCAAAATTACCAAAAAGGTTAGCATGTTAATGTTGGCATTGTGATGTTAGCAGGCTAACAGTTAGCATGTGGCAAGTACCAAGTTATATGACTCTAAGGTGTATGGCTGCAAAGTTAGCATGCTAATAGTTAGTAGGCTAACCGTAAGAATTTGACAAATACCAAGCTTGTTTACTCTGAGGTATACGGCTGCATAATTAGCTAAAGAAAATTAGCATGCTAACACTAAGCGTGTGTCAAGTACAAAGTTATATGACTGAGGTGTAAGGCTACAAAACTGGCTAAACAATGGCTGCAAAGTTAGCATGCTAATAGTTAGTAGGCTAACCGTACGCATTTGACAAATACCAAGCTATATTACTCTGAGGTATACGGCTGCATCATTAGCTAAAGACAATTAGCATGCTAACAGTAAACATTTGTCAAGTACAAAGTTATATAACTCGGAGGTGAACGGCTGCAAAATTACCAAAAGAGTTAGCATGTTAATGTTGGCATTGTGATGTTAGCAGGCTAACAGTTAGCATGTGGCAAGTACCAAGTTATATGACTCTAAGGTGTATGGCTGCAAAGTTAGCATGCTAATAGTTAGTAGGCTAACCGTAAGAATTTGACAAATACCAAGCTTGTTTACTCTGAGGTATACGGCTGCATAATTTGCTAAAGAAAACTAGCATGCTAACACTAAGCGTGTGTCAAGTACAAAGTTATATGACTGAGGTGTAAGGCTACAAAACTGGCTAAACAATGGCTGCAAAGTTAGCATGCTAATAGTTAGTAGGCTAACCGTAAGCATTTGACAAATACCAAGCTTGTTTACTCTGAGGTATATGGCTGCATAATTAGCATGCTAACAGCAAACATTTGTCAAGTACAAAGTTATATAACTCGGAGGTGAACGGCTGCAAAATTACCAAAAGAGTTAGCATGTTAATGTTGGCATTGTGATGTTAGCAGGCTAACAGTTAGCATGTGGCAAGTACCAAGTTATATGACTCTAAGGTGTATGGCTGCAAAGTTAGCATGCTAGTATTTAGTAGGCTAACCGTAAGAATTTGACAAATACCAAGCTTGTTTACTCTGAGGTATACGGCTGCATAATTAGCTAAAGAAAATTAGCATGCTAACACTAAGCGTGTGTCAAGTACAAAGTTATATGACTGAGGTGTAAGGCTACAAAACTGGCTAAACAATGGCTGCAAAGTTAGCAAGCTAATAGTTAGTAGGCTAACCGTACGCATTTGACAAATACCAAGCTATATTACTGTGAGGTATACGGCTGCATCATTAGCTAAAGACAATTAGCATGCTAACAGTAAACATTTGTCAAGTACAAAGTTATATAACTCGAAGGTGAACGGCTGCAAAATTACCAAAAAGGTTAGCATGTTAATGTTGGCATTGTGATGTTAGCAGGCTAACAGTTAGCATGTGGCAAGTACCAAGTTATATGACTCTAAGGTGTATGGCTGCAAAGTTAGCATGCTAATAGTTAGTAGGCTAACCGTAAGAATTTGACAAATACCAAGCTTGTTTACTCTGAGGTATACGGCTGCATAATTAGCTAAAGAAAATTAGCATGCTAACACTAAGCGTGTGTCATGTACAAAGTTATATGACTGAGGTGTAAGGCTACAAAACTGGCTAAACAATGGCTGCAAAGTTAGCATGCTAATAGTTAGTGGGCTAACCGTACGCATTTGACAAATACCAAGCTTGTTTACTCTGAGGTATATGGCTGCATAATTAGCATGCTAACAGCAAGCATTTGTCAAGTACAAAGTTATATGACTCGGAGGTGAACGGCTGCAAAATTACCAAGAGAGTTAGCATGGTAATGTTGGCATTGTAATGTTAGCAGGCTAACAGTTAGCATGTGGCATGTACCAAGTTATATGACTCTGAGGTGTAAGGCTGCAAAATTGGCTTAAAAAAGTTAGCATGCTCCCATCATCAAGGGTGATGGGTCAAATGCAGAGAATAATTTTGCCACACCGTAGTGTGTGTGTGTGACAATCATTGGTTCTTTAACTTTAACGTTTGTGTTTTGTTCTTTTGACACATGTAACTGACAAAAACAAACGTCCACTGCAGTGGACAAACATGGTTTCCGACTAATTCAGCCGTTTCCTAAATAAAAAACAACATGAAACATGTTCTAGCAGCCTTGCTGTGATAAGAATGTAAACATCAGCCATGCTGTGCCTAATCAGCACTAACCCTGGACTACTAGTTTCTCTTCTGGTCTTTACAACTTCAAGTAGTCCTGAATAACATCAACAACAATGTTGCATGTGGGTTCCACTAACTCCCTTACTTCAAAACAGGGGCAATAGACACAGAATCACAGTTATGACTTTGATCTCCCTTTCCTGATACCGCCGTCTCCATGGAGATGATCGCCATCTTGCATGAGGTTGGCCCCTCCCACTTAGCCTGACACACTATATACTGTACAAGCCCGATCTGTTTTATATTGACGATACATTTTTTTATGCCCTATGCAAAATAAGGAGCAGGAGAAAATTGTATTTCATGTGAAATGTAACGTCCTATGTGTCATGATCCGTGGTCCGGATCATGTTTTTGTTATGTTCTGTTAGTTTTGGACTCCATTAGTTCCTCTTTTTTGTGCACTCTTGTTTGTTTTGGTTGCCATAGTTGCGTACTAGTTTCACCTGCCTCTTGTGTCCGGGACGCTCACCTGGCTCTAATCATGAAAGCCTGCCTTTGCGAGGCAGTCATGCAATGCCATAGTTTATGCTAAGTGTTTACCTCATGCCTTGCCAACTAAGTCGTGTTTGTTTCATGCCACAGTTTCGTGTTTGTTCCACGCCATAGTTTATGCTGTTTGTTTCATGCCACAGTTTCGTGTTTGTTCCACGCCATAGTTTATGCTGTTTGTTTCATGCCACAGTTTCGTGTTTGTTCCACGCCATAGTTTATGCTGTTTGTTTCATGCCACAGTTTCGTGTTTGTTCCACGCCATAGTTTATGCTGTTTGTTTCATGCCGCAGTTTCGAGTTTGTTCCACGCCATAGTTTATGCTGTTTGTTTCATGCCACAGTTTTGTGTTTGTTGCACGCCATAGTTTATGCTGTTTGTTTCATGCCACAGTTTCGTGTTTGTTCCACGCCATAGTTTATGCTGTTTGTTTCATGCCACAGTTTCGTGTTTGTTCCACGCCATAGTTTGTGCTGTTTGTTTCATGCCACAGTTTCGTGTTTGTTCCACGCCATAGTTTATGCTGTTTGTTTCATGCCACCGTTTCGAGTTTCTTCCACGCCATAGTTTATGCTGTTTGTTTCATGCCACAGTTTCGAGTTTGTTCCACGCCATAGTTTATGCTGTTTGTTTCATGCCACCGTTTCGAGTTTGTTCCACGCCATAGTTTATGCTGTTTGTTTCATGCCACAGTTTCGAGTTTGTTCCACGCCATAGTTTATGCTGTTTGTTTCATGCCACAGTTTCGAGTTTGTTCCACGCCATAGTTTGTGCTGTTTGTTTCATGCCACAGTTTCGTGTTTGTTCCACGCCATAGTTTGTGCTGTTTGTTTCATGCCACAGTTTCGTGTTTGTTCCACGCCATCGTTTATGCTGTTTGTTTCATGCCACAGTTCCGTGTTTGTTCCACGCCATAGTTTATGCTGTTTGTTTCATGCCGCAGTTTTGTGTTTGTTCCACGCCATAGTTTGTGCTGTTTGTTTCATGCCACAGTTTCGTGTTTGTTCCACGCCATAGTTTGTGCTGTTTGTTTCATGCCACAGTTTCGAGTTTGTTCCACGCCATAGTTTATGCTGTTTGTTTCATGCCACAGTTTCGTGTTTGTTCCACGCCATAGTTTGTGCTGTTTGTTTCATGCCACAGTTTCGTGTTTGTTCCACGCCATAGTTTGTGCTGTTTGTTTCATGCCACAGTTTCGAGTTTGTTCCACGCCATAGTTTATGCTGTTTGTTTCATGCCACAGTTTCGAGTTTGTTCCACGCCATAGTTCATGCTGTTTGTTTCATGCCACAGTTTCGTGTTTGTTCCACGCCATAGTTTATGCTGTTTGTTTCATGCCACAGTTTCGAGTTTGTTCCACGCCATAGTTCATGCTGTTTGTTTCATGCCACAGTTTCGTGTTTGTTCCACGCCATAGTTTATGCTGTTTGTTTCATGCCGCAGTTTCGTGTTTGTTCCACGCCATAGTTTATGCTGTTTGTTTCATGCCACAGTTTCGAGTTTGTTCCACGCCATAGTTTAAGCTGTTTGTTTCATGCCACAGTTTCGTGTTTGTTCCACGCCATAGTTTATGCTGTTTGTTTCATGCCACAGTTTTGTGTTTGTTCCACGCCATAGTTTGTGCTGTTTGTTTCATGCCACAGTTTCGTGTTTGTTCCACGCCATAGTTTATGCTGTTTGTTTCATGCCACAGTTTCGAGTTTGTTCCACGCCATAGTTTAAGCTGTTTGTTTCATGCCACAGTTTCGTGTTTGTTCCACGCCATAGTTTATGCTGTTTGTTTCATGCCACAGTTTCGAGTTTGTTCCACGCCATAGTTTATGCTGTTTGTTTCATGCCACAGTTTCGAGTTTGTTCCACGCCATAGTTTATGCTGTTTGTTTCATGCCACAGTTTTGTGTTTGTTCCACGCCATAGTTTATGCTGTTTGTTTCATGCCACAGTTTCGTGTTTGTTCCACGCCATAGTTTGTGCTGTTTGTTTCATGCCACAGTTTCGTGTTTGTTCCACGCCATAGTTTATGCTGTTTGTTTACCTCATGCCCTGCCAAGATTTCTTGAGAAGATTAAAATATGTTCCTACCTGCAAGTCCTGTCCGGAGTGATCCGTTTGCATCCCGGGGAAACAAACCTCTCAGCAAGTAGAGAAACCTGAGGAGAACAAAGTCATAGCTGTGCTCTAAAGGGTGAGCACGGCTAAGGTGGTGTGGTATTAGCGCTCTTGCCTTGCATCATTTACAGACCACATTGGTCTGACTACGGTCCATTTGGAGAAAAAACCCCAACATTTTCTTAATTTTGACTTTCTCTTCTCACTTCATGCAAAGAATCAACCAAACGTGATAGTTGATACTGTCACCTGATTGGCTGTTAGCGTGTCCCTCCCACTGACAAGTGATCACTTCCTAGTTACCAGAGAGCCTTTGTTCATGCAACCAACCTTGCTTCCATACTTCCGCTGTACTCCGAAGTAAACAAATAATGTATCGAACAATATCCATTAATTGTCTATCACGGGATGTATTGATATCGATTTATCGCCCAACCCTAATACCGTAAATCCCGGACTATATTTCCAACGCTTTGAACCCTGCAGCTTATAAAACTGTGTGGCGAATTTGTGGATTATTCGTCGCTTACAGCCATGATAAATAGTTGGGAAAAAAAACAAGCAAATACACGGAAAACATTTGTGTTATTGTTTGTTCTATGGCGCTATCTTCTGAACGAGTTTACTCACCGCAGGCGCTGCAGTGTCCTGCCGTTGAGTGCTTTCAACCGGCAGTAGAAGTGCCATTCCCTCTTCTAGCCGTCCATAGCGGTTCTCCTCGTATGGTTTCTTCGTTAGCAACGTTTGTAAGTTTTCCAATATAACTAAAACAATTCTTATTTAGTAAACGTCTGTAGGAGTGTTTTCATGCATTTTTACACGTGCCATCGTAATGTTGACATTAGCTAATATGCTAACATGTTTACGAGTGTCTGAGTATTATTGATGTACAACGGCGTTCTTTTTGTATTGTTTGAGTTTCGCAAACTCTTCAAGTAAATTCACCAAAACGTCGCCGTGGAGTTATTGAGTCTGTTTAGCTGATTGGAGAGCTAGCTTGCGCAGCTAGTGGGTCCATAACAATGACTGACGTTTTGTTTGAGCAACCGTTTTACTGCCGTGTTACAGACACCGCTCGGAAAGTGAAGCACGCAGACTGGAGGGGAGTACGCGTTGGAATTGGGCCGATTGTTAACATAAGATTGGCAATAAAAGTTAAAAAGAGTGTCGGACGTTGTGTGACTATACAATAAGACTGCAACTAACAATTATTTTGATAGTCCATTAGTCATCGACTATCTTAACGATTAGTCATATTATAAAGCATACACATATTCAGGGGCTCTAATTTAGCCATTGTTAAGCTATTGTTTCAGTTTCACAAATTCCTCAGTAAATTCAACAAAACGTCACCGTGGAATTATTGAGTCTGTTTAGCTGATTGGAGAGCTAGCTTGCGCAGCTAGTGGGTCAACGGCGTTCTTTTTGTATTGTTTGAGTTTCGCAAACTCTTCAAGTAAATTCACCAAAACGTCGCCGTGGAGTTATTGAGTCTGTTTAGCTGATTGGAGAGCTAGCTTGCGCAGCTAGTGGGTCCATAACAATGACTGACGTTTTGTTTGAGCAACCGTTTTACTGCCGTGTTACAGACACCGCTCGGAAAGTGAAGCACGCAGACTGGAGGGGAGTACGCGTTGGAATTGGGCCGATTGTTAACATAAGATTGGCAATAAAAGTTAAAAAGAGTGTCGGACGTTGTGTGACTATACAATAAGACTGCAACTAACAATTATTTTGATAGTCCATTAGTCATCGACTATCTTAACGATTAGTCATATTATAAAGCGTACACATATTCAGGGGCTCTAATTTAGCCATTGTTAAGCTATTGTTTCAGTTTCACAAATTCCTCATTAAATTCACCAAAACGTCGCCGTGGAGTTATTGAGTCTGTTTAGCTGATTGGAGAGCTAGCTTGCGCAGCTAGTGTGTCAACGGCGTTCTTTTTGTATTGTTTGAGTTTCGCAAACTCTTCAAGTAAATTCACCAAAACGTCGCCGTGGAGTTATTGAGTCTGTTTAGCTGATTGGAGAGCTAGCTTGCGCAGCCAGTGGGTCCATAACGATGACTGACGTTTTGTTTGAGCAACCGTTTTACTGCCGTGTTACAGACACCGCTCGGAAAGTGAAGCACGCAGACTGGAGGGGAGTACGCGTTGGAATTGGGCCGATTGTTAACATAAGATTGGCAATAAAAGTTAAAAAGAGTGTCGGACGTTGTGTGACTATACAATAAGACTGCAACTAACAATTATTTTGATAGTCCATTAGTCATCGACTATCCTAACGATTAGTCATATTATAAAGCGTACACATATTCAGGGGCTCTCATTTCGCCATTGTTAAGCTATTGTTTCAGTTTCACAAATTCCTCAGTAAATTCAACAAAACGTCACCGTGGAGTTATTGAGTCTGTTTAGCTGATTGGAGAGCTAGCTTGCGCAGCTAGTGGGTCAACGGCGTTCTTTTTGTATTGTTTGAGTTTCGCAAACTCTTCAAGTAAATTCACCAAAACGTCGCCGTGGAGTTATTGAGTCTGTTTAGCTGATTGGAGAGCTAGCTTGCGCAGCTAGTGGGTCCATAACGATGACTGACGTTTTGTTTGAGCAACCGTTTTACTGCCGTGTTACAGACACCGCTCGGAAAGTGAAGCACGCAGACTGGAGGGGAGTACGCGTTGGAATTGGGCCGATTGTTAACATAAGATTGGCAATAAAAGTTAAAAAGAGTGTCGGACGTTGTGTGACTATACAATAAGACTGCAACTAACAATTATTTTGATAGTCCATTAGTCATCGGCTATCCTAACGATTAGTCATATTATAAAGCGTACACATATTCAGGGGCTCTCATTTCGCCATTGTTAAGCTATTGTTTCAGTTTCACAAATTCCTCAGTAAATTCAACAAAACGTCACCGTGGAGTTATTGAGTCTGTTTAGCTGATTGGAGAGCTAGCTTGCGCAGCTAGTGGGTCAACGGCGTTCTTTTTGTATTGTTTGAGTTTCGCAAACTCTTCAAGTAAATTCACCAAAACGTCGCCGTGGAGTTATTGAGTCTGTTTAGCTGATTGGAGAGCTAGCTTGCGCAGCTAGTGGGTCCATAACGATGACTGACGTTTTGTTTGAGCAACCGTTTTACTGCCGTGTTACAGACACCGCTCGGAAAGTGAAGCACGCAGACTGGAGTGGAGTACGCGTTGGAATTGGGCCGATTGTTAACATAAGATTGGCAGTAAAAGTTAAAAAGAGTGTCGGACGTTGTGTGACTATACAATAAGACTGCAACTAACAATTATTTTGATACCGTAGAGTTATTGAGTCTGTTTAGCTGATAGGAGAGCTAACTTGCGCAGCTAGTGGGTCCATAACGATGACTTCTGTTTTGTTTTTATCAGCCGTTTTACTGCCGTGTTACAGAGTTAAGGTATGTTAGGTATACATTTACATTTCACAATGTATATATATGCGACTTATAGTCCGGTGCGGCTAATATATGGAAACAACTTTTTTCCCCCTCGAATTTAGTGGGTGCGGCTTATGTACCTGTGCGCTCTGTAGTCTGGAAAATAGGGTAAATCAATGCGTTCCGCGGTTTGTGCTTGGAACTGGAGCCATGCGGCGTCCAGGCTTTTACGTGTGCGTCGGTGTTTCCTGGAACATAGACGCTCCCCTGGCGGTTGTGTGTTTTCCTGTCGCAAAAAAAAGTACGCCTCGGTGTGTGTAATGCAGCCTGTATGTTTTATGCAGACCGGGGAGCGCCTCGTGCTATAAATAAAACAGGGCTGCAGTGGCGGAATAATCTAGCTGACACTACGGAGAACGACGGCGGGGGTACGCAGGAGGGCGAGTTTGTGTGTGAAGAGCAGGTGAGGACGGAATGAGATCAAGTAAACAGATGGAAGAAAGGTGCGGAGCGAGGTTAATAGGAATCGTGCGGAGAGACGGCTCCTGTTTGCGCCTTGATTTGAGCATTCCTATTCCGAGGGAGTGTCTTTACCCGACTCCTGGGGTGACCCACCTATGTGTCCTTTTTGATCTGGCTTTGTTCCAGTATTAGATATTCAGACGGACACATGTCCCCCACTAAGTAGGGCGCTTTTGAAAGCTTTTCTCTCCCATACGGCCCACATGCATTATACATGGCGCCTTGCTTGAAGGCTTCAGACGTGGGATTCAAACCCCCGGCGTGCTTTGGGGCCTCATGTATTGAGAGTCGCGTGGATTTCCTGCAGTCGGGAAGGGATCCATACGGCCACACTCCTGGGTCAACCTCGCGTGCGTTGAAGAGGGGTTGGTTAATCGTTTTGCAATGCAGTCTGCTGAAAATGATGGAAAGCGCCACTCTACATAGGAACTGACGCTGTGGTCAAAGTTGGATTTGCCACAAAACACATTTTAAGATGTTCAATCAATCAAAGATTATTTAGATGGCCCTTAATCACGAGTCCCTCCAAGGGCTGCACAGACCACATCTACATCACTGGTTATGTGTGTGTGTGTATATATATATATATATATATATATATATATATATATATATATATATATATATATATATATATATATATATATATATATATATATATATATATATATATATATATATGTATATATATATATATATGTATAAATATATATATATGTATATATATATATATATATATGTATATATATATATATATATATATATATATATATATATATATATATATATATATATATATATATATATATATGTATATATATATATATATATGTATATATATATATGTATATTTATACATATATATATATATATATATATATATATATATATATATATATATGTATGTATGTATATATATATGTATATATGTATGTATATATATATTTTTTTCACACATGTATATATATACACACACATATATACACAAACACATATGTACTCATATATGTATACACACATTCATATAAATGTATATAAACACACACACACACATATATACACTTATACACACACATGTACACACATATGTATATATATATATATATATATATACACACACACATATATACATGTTCACACACATATGTACTCATATATGTACACACACATTCATATATATGTTTATAAACACACACACACATATATACACTTATACACAGGAATATACACACACATGTATATATATATATACACGCACACGTATATACACTTACACACATATGTACTCATATGTGTACACACACATTCATATATATGAATACAAACACACACACACACATACACTTATACACACATATATACACTTATACACATTTATATACAGTTATACACACATATTTACACACACTTGTACACACATATGTATATATATATATATATATATATATATATATATATATATATATATATATATATATATATATATATATATATATATATATATATATATATATATATACACACACACATACATATATGTATATAAACACACACACACACACACATATACACTTATACACACGCATTTACACACAAATGTACTGTATATATATATATATATATATATATATATATATATATATATATATATATATATATACACACACACATATATACATGTTCACACACATATGTTTATAAGCACACACGCACATATATATATACACTTATACACACGTATATACACACATGTACACACACATGTATATATATACATATATATATATATATATATATATATATATATATATATATATATATATATATATATATATATATATATATATATATATATATATATCTACACACACACACATATATACACGTACACACATATGTACTCATATATGTACACACACTCATATATATGTATACAAACACACACATAAACACTTATACACACATATATATACACTTATACACACATGTACACACATATGTATATATATATACACACACACACACACACACACATATATATACACTTATACACACACATGTACACACATGTATGTATATTTATATATATATACAGTATATATATACACACACACACACACATCCTGTATATACACATTCACACACATATGTACTCATATATGTACACACACATTCATATATATGTATATATAAACACACAATTGTACACACGTATATACACTTATACCCACATGAGTGTATATATGGGGGGGGGGGGGGATACTTCCGGGTCAAGGACGAGAAGTGAGGTGCGTTGTGGGGTGAAAGGTTTGAGAGTTGTGTGAGACACGGAGATTGAACTGGTTGTACCGGTACGTCAAATTTTGCATTCAGAAAAAAATAGAAATGTTGGCAAAGCCCGACCGACCGCCCGAAGTCTGAAGAAATGTGCGTACGTGAAGCACGACAGCACACATTTCCAGGGTTAGCTGCATCTCATCTTTGCCGTGACAAAGTCAGCTTAATACATGAGGCCCCAGGGCTCCCAGCTAAATGTGTGGGATTGTCAATTGATTGCTGTCTTTATGTGTGTGGCCAGGTCATGGAGTTGAAGGGTCAGATGATCCATCTGCCCGAGTCCTCCTCCCTGATGTTTCTGGGCTCACCTCGGGTGGACAAGTTGGAGGAGCTGATGGGCCGGGGCCTCCACTTGTCCGACATCCCCATCCACGACGCCGCGCGGGACGTCATCCTGGTGGGCGAGCAGGCCAAAGCTCAGGACGGCCTGAAAAAGAGAATGGACAAACTCAAGGTAGAATAATGGTCAGTCTTGAAGGGGCGTTCACACACCGCCGCTTCCTCTGCCACAACACCGTACACAGACCCTGGTCACCCGCCATGAACCCTGGAAACTATTTTAGGCGGTTTGAAATGGGAAGTTCTCAAAACGCCTTTTGATATAACACCGACAAGTCGCATTTTCCTCCTGGACTTTTGCGATGTGAACACGGTAACTATCTAACTGAAATAAACAAACAAAAACTTTTTTTTTTGTTTTTTAAATACATTTTTAATACCTTTTTGCCTTTTTTATTCATTATTTGTTAAATTAAAAAAATAAATAAATAAAAATAAATAAATAAATAAATAAATAAATAAATTTAAAAAAAAAAAAAAAAAAAAATATATATATATATATATATATATATATATATATATATATATATATATATATATATATATATATATATATATATATATATATATATATATATATATATATATATATATATATATATATATATATATATATATATATGTTCAGGATAATAAATGTAATATTTCCAGCCAATCAAGTCTAATTAATGCATATAGGTCACAAGCAAGTGGCTAAACTCCTCGCACTAAATGAATATTAATGAGTTAAGCTCATTTGGCTTTGATGGCATGAGGAGTTTTGCGGAAGTATGTTTGACTTTGCTCCGTATTGTGAGTGAAACATCCATCCATCCATTTTTCTACCGTGAAGGTAATCAATATGCATCCTTGCATTCCCACACACACCGCAGTCTCACACCAGTGGGGAAAACTCACCCTCTGTGATTCTCACACACCGATACTGTCCACCGCTTTGTTTCAGATATTGATAGGAACGATACAAATATACTGCATGCAAAAGATATGTTAAAAGAACAAAAAAAACTATATATGTATATAATTGTATATATGTATATATTTGTATATATGTATATGAATAAATGTGTTAAAAACTATACAGTATATATGTATTAAATATGTATGTATATAAATGTGTATATGTATCTATGCATATATATGTATGTATATATATATATATATATATATTTATATATATATATATATATATATATATATATATGTATGCATATATATATATATATATATATATATATATATATATATATATATATATATATATATATATGCATATATATATAAATATACATGTATATGTATGGATATGTGTGTATGTATATATGTATACGTATATATATATATATATATATACATATATATATATATATATATATATATATATATATATGTATATATTTGTATATATGTATATGAATAAATGTGTTAAAAACTATACAGTATATATGTATTAAATATGTATGTATATAAATGTGTATATGTATCTATGCATATATATGTATGTATATATATATATATATATATATATATATATATATATATATATATATATATATATATATATATATGCATATATATAAATATACATGTATATGTATGGATATGTGTGTATGTATATATGTATGCGTATATATATATATATATATATATATATATATATATATATATATATATATATTTATATATATATATATATATATATACTGTATATATGTATATATATACTGTATATATATATATATATATATATATATATATATATATACTGTATATATGTATATATATACTGTGTATATATATATGCATATATACACATTTATATATATATATATATATATATATATATAAATGTGTATATATGCATATATATGTATGTATATATATGTATTTGTATATATATATGAATATATGTATATTAATGTGTGTATATATGTATGTATTTACACACGTGTTAAAAACAAAAAACTATATATATGTTTATGTGTATATGTATTAAATATATATGTACATATGCATATATACTGTATGTATATATGTATTATATATATATATATATATATATATATATATATATATATATATATATATATATATATATATATATATATATATATATATATATATATATATATATATATATATATATATATATATATATATAAATGTGTAAGTATGTATGTATATATATATGTATATGTATGGATATACTGTATGTATATGTCTGTGTGTATATACTGTATAAGCATGTATATGTGTGAGTGTGAATGTCAGTGTATAGACATATGTGTATATACAGTATGTATATGTATATGTATATTTATATGTATGTGTATATATATGAATATATGTATATTAATGTGTGTATATATGTATAAATGTGTTAAAAACTAAAAACTATATATATGTATATGTATTAAATATATGTATGTAAATATGTATACATGCATGTATACTGTATGTATATATGTATTAAATATATATGAATGTGTATGTATACATGTGTTAAAAACAAAAAACTATATATATGTATTTGTGTATATGTATAAAATATATATATGTAAATATGTATATATGCATATATACTGTATGTATGTATGTATTGTATATATAAATGTGTATATATGTATGTGTATATATATGTATATGTATGGATATATGTATATGTCTATGTGTGTATATACATGTATATATATAGTGTGTGAATGTGTGAGTGTTAATGTTGTCTGTCTATCTGTGTTTGCCCTGCGATGAGGTGGCGACTTGTCCAGGGTGTACCCCGCCTTCCGCCTTTGTGCAGCTGAGATAGACTCCAGCACCCCCCGCGACCAAGTGAGGGACAAGCGGTAAAAAAAAATGTCTGGGAGTAAAGTCCCATACGAAACAGGAATTCAAATCTAGAAAAAAGAGCACCAAACATGCAAAAATGCAACACAAAATCAAAACAAGCTATGACTTTCTGTGACAGGTGATATATATAGATAGATGATGCGGACACGTTGGTTACTGGACTTTGCAAGTGTAAGTAATATGCAACTATGCTTATTTGATACGTGTTTATATTGACAAATGTGCTGTT
>NC_084743.1:2547349-2564849 GCF_033978785.1 Entelurus aequoreus
TTTTTATTGATTCTTGAAAATTATAAATCGATTTTGAATTGGAATAAATAAAAGCAACTAAGAATAATAACATCAATAATAGTTTTTGAATATTTACAATCCAAAAATTGATTCCTTAAAGAATGCGACAGTTAGAATTTTTTACTAAATTCTCGAAAATTGTAAATCGATTTTGAATCGGAATAAATAAAAGCAACTGAATCAATAATAACAATAATAATGATATTGATAATGATCAAAATAATACTAGTTTTTCAAATGTTTTTATTCCAAAAATTTGGCAGTAAAAACATGTATACTTTTAATTGGTTCTTGAAAATTATAAATCGATTATGAATCAGATTAAAAAAAGCAACAGTATCAATAATAAAAAAAAATAATAGTAAAAACAATAATAGTTTTTTAATGTTTTTAATGCAAGAATTTGGCAAAAAAAACAACTAACACTATTTATATTTTTCAATCGATTCTTATGCGTTTAATCCAAAAATTAATTCCTTAAAAAAAATCATTATTTGGTGGAAAAAATGTATACATATATTTTTATATATGTATACATATAAATATATATATATATATATATATATATATATATATATATATATATATATATATATATATATATATATATATATATATATATATATATATATATATATATATATATATATATATATATATACTCTGTATATATATATATATATATATATATATATATATATATATATATATATATATTACTCCACACTGAGGCACAAGCGACTCTTCGCGGTGTCACATGTGCGTGGCTTTATGGCCGTGAAAGTAAACTCCTTTTCCAGTCCCAGCAGATATATTTAAGTACGTGTGGGGAAGATATATGGTGTAACACAAACACGGCTGGACACAGTGAGGAAATGGTGTGATGACGTCGCCATGGTTACTGTCTAAACGACTTAGCCGCTCCCATGAGAGCCGTTGGTCTCTCCGTTTTCCCTTTTCACCTGGTTTCTTCCTCACCTGATGCCTCTGCTCTTTCTGGCAAGCGTGAGGCGCTCACAACTTTGACTTTGGGAAAGGATTCTGCAACAAGTAGTCGCCGCCATTAACCGTGTCTTGAAGCAATGGGGCCACAAATAAATGCTACAACAATATTTATTTGTAAATTGTAATTATTACATTAGCATGCTAACCTTTTCAGCTAATTTTACACTTTTTTCTCTAATTCCACAGCCATAGACCTTAGAGTCATATAACTTGATAGGTGACGCATACTAACAGTTAGCAGGCTAACTTTTTGAGCTAGTTTTGCAACCGTTTACCCCAGGGTCAATTTACTTGCTATGTGATACTTGTTAACTAAAAGCATGCTTGTTAAATGAAGAAAATTGTAGATAAAAGAGGAAAAGTCACTTTTTTGGATGTTTCCAAAGGGACCGTAGTCAGAAACCTTCAGAAAGTAGTTCTTCTCTGGTTTCTCTATGTTTACATTTTCACACTTTGCACTATTTTCTTACACTTTATGCAGAATTTCTTACATATTCCTTCATTTTAAGAGCTTATTTTTAAGTGTTCAATGTGATTTTACTATTTTGTTGACATTGTTTTAGTGTTTTCATGCTTGTATTGACATTTCCTTTTTTAATTTTTTTTAAATTATTTTTAAAATCATTATTCAATTCTTAAATCTCTAGATTAACTCATAGCTTTCTGTCAATATGAAGTTGTTGTTTTTTAAAAAAATGTTTTATGCTCTTTTTGTCAAAATCATGTTTTTATTGCAAGAATACAAAATATGTAATATTTACCCCTCAAAAAAATCAAAGTGAAATATTTGATGTGAATAATTAGATCATTATTATTATCAACACCATTAATATTTTTGAGCAATTACAGTTAAAAAATACAAATAAAAATCCGAAAAGGCACCCGCCACTCACAAAAGTGTTAAAAATAAGTTATACAATTTTTTTTTTTACTTTCAAAATGATTACGGGTTACAGAACACCTGGAAATGGCGAAAATCTGCAGAAAATGACCTTATTGAAGGTTAAACATGTACATAAAAGATGCAGAGTTGTATGCTGACTGAATTAGGCAATCTCTACTACCTTTTATGGATTTATATATGAGGCAAAAATGCCTCGGGCTTGGACTGGTCCTGGATCGAGCTTGGACAGGTCTTGGATCAAAATAGATAACCCCTCCCGTCTCCTCCCATCGTACACAATGGAATTTTCCAAGCCTTTGGCTTGGTGCAACAAAGACAGCTTCCGTCTGTTCACTGGGAACTCACAGAACGGAAAGTTTTTTGATGATTTACATACAATTTTTCTGACACACACGGTAACGTCAGGCCAGACGTTGTTTTCTTTGCCCACTTGTTTCCAAATGCAAATGTGGACAATGTGAAATGTGTGTCAAAGATCTCAATAAAGGCTCCTTTGCCCCACAGATAGAAACCATAGGCGACGCCTACTGTGTGGCGGGAGGTCTGCACAAGAAGGTGGACAGTCACGCCAAGCCCATCGCTCTCATGGCTCTGAAGATGATGGAGCTCTCTGAGGAAGTGCTGACCCCCGATGGAAGGCCTATCAAGGTGAGACTTGATGGACACTGAGTGCGAGCTTCAAATGCACAACAAGCAGGTGATGTGATTTCGTACGCTAAAAGATACTACATTAGGGTAGTAGTTTGCACATGGGTGGATATTTTCTTGAAGACATGTGGAATGTTTCCATTCAAGATTTAAGACAAGCGTCTTTACTGTCATGAAAATATTTGGAGTTTTTACTACTAACGATCACAATGTGTCACCAGATGAATCACGTTGCCGTGGATTGAATCCAGTTAATCACAACTCATGGAACATACACATGGTTAAAAAAAAAAAAGTATTGAATGATGTTGCTTGCATGTGAAGATTTTAGTCGAGTCATTTAAATATTTATAATCCAAAAATTGATTCCTTAAACAATGCAAGAGTTTGAATTTTTTAATCAATTCTCAAAAATTGTAAATCGATTTTGAATCAGAATACATAAAAGCGACTGAATCAATAATAATAATAATGATAATGATAAAAATAATAATATATATTTTTAAATGTTTTATAAAAAAAATTTGGCAATAAAAACATTTATATTTTTAATTGATTTTTGAAAATTGTAAATCGATTTAGAATCTGATTAAATAAAAGCAAGAGTATCAATAATAATAATAATAATAACAATAATTTTTTTTTTTGTTTTTAATCCAAAAATATGGCAAAAAAACTTAAATTGATTTTGAATAAATAAAAGCAACTGTATCAATAATAATAATAATATTAATAATAATAATATCAATAATAGTTTTTTTTTTTTTTTTATTTCTCCAAAAACTGATTCCTTAAAGAATTATTTGGGGAGAAAAAATACAACCATTTTAATTTTTTTTAGTGATTCTCAAAAATAGTAAAATGATTTTGAATCACAATAAATAAATAATTATAATAATAATTATAGTTTTTTTTATGTTTTTATTCCTGAGATATTCGTCGAGTCATTCACAAAAGGTAAACATGTTGGGCTATAGGCTACTAGGAGCTGGCAGCTACACAACAGCTAAGCACACAATAGCGCACAAGCTAGACACACATAATAATCGAACACATTTGTCAATATAAACAAATACCACATATGTATAATTGTCTATTAATTACACATGCAAAGTCTCCAGTGTCCAGTGACAAATGTGTCCGCATCATTCAATTTTACTGCAGCTATCTATCGCTTTAATAAATAATTTAAATGAAAAAGCATTTTTAGGTGAGGTCAACAAAGACATTAATTACAATTATAAATCGTGATGACTTAATTCTTCATTTTATTCCGCATTAAAGGGTTAATTTTGCCCTAGTTTTTGCACAATAACGACCACGCTGTCCTCCTCCTTCGTCTGTGTCTGCAAAATACAGTCGCTGTGTAGACACATGACCTAAACCAGAGGTAGTCAAACTTGTTCCAACACTTGGTTCTCCAAGTGCCACCGTAATAACATTAAAATACAGTAGGCCTAAGTATTCAGACACAATAAGGCGGAGGTTTTATTTTAAGTGTATTTCATATTTTAGGCCACTGTAACATTACACACAGTTTGAACAGTAACACTGTGTGTGAATATAGGAAAATAAAACACTGTACTTTAACCAAGTCATTCCTTGGCGTACTGTAGCAGATGCCACAGTTTGAGAATCACCAGCCTATACAACACCAGCTTTACTATTTAAATGTAATACTAAAAAAAAAAAAAGTATAACAGAAACAGTATCAATAATATTAATAATAATATAAACAATATTTTTTATGTTTTTAATCCCAAGATTTGGCCAAAAAATTTAAAAACTATATTTTTTAACCGCTTCTTGAAAATGATACATTGATTTTGAATAAATAAAAGCAACAGTATTAATAATAATAATAATAATATCAATAATTTAAAAAATAATAATTTTAATCCATATTTCATATTATTTCATAATATAGGCCACTGTAACATTGCACACAGTTTGAACAGTAACACTGTGTGTGACTATATAGGAAAATAAAACACTGTACTTTAACCAAGTCATTCCCTGGCGTACTGTAGCAGGTGCCAGAGTTAGAGAATCACCAGCCTATACAACACCAGCTTTACTATTTAAATGTAATACTAAAAAAAAAAAAAAGTATAATAGCAACAGTATCAATAATATTAAACAATAATATAAACAATATTTTTTATGTTTTTAATCCCAAGATTTGGCCAAAAAATGTAAAACTATATTTTTTAATCGCTTCTTGAAAATGATACATTGATTTTGAATAAATAAAAGCAACATTATTAATAATAATATTAATGATAATATCAATAATATATATTTTTAAATACTTTTAATCCATATTTCATATTTCATAACATAGGCCACTGTAACATTGCACACAGTTTGAACAGTAACACTTTGTGAATGTAGGAAAATAAAACACTGTGATCCCTTGGCATACTGTACCAGGTTTTACAGTTTGAGAATCACCGGCCAATACAACACCAGCTTTATGTACCATTAAACTGGTACTGTCGGGTTTGGATTACATTTGATTTCAAAACACAATAACAGCAACAGTAGGGCAATGCACAGCGTGTGTGTGTGTATGTGTGTGTGTGTGTGTGTGTGTGTGTGTGTGTGTGCGTGCGATTATAGCAGCTTTCTTATTTAATCCTGTTGTCTATTTCTGATAGGAGGCCCAGATGAATGTGTACTGTCACATGACTTATTGCCCCGCCTCCTTTTTCTTCACTTCACATTTAAAGGGGAACTGCACTTTTTTCCCTCCCCAATTTCGCCTATCAGTAATATTTATGTGAGACAATAACATGACAGAGCTTTTTTTAGGCACAATGGGTTTTATGTTGGTCGATATCGAGAATTATCAATCTTTTTTTATGACCTATTGAGAATAAAGATCTGGAGAAAAGTATATTAAATCCTCTGATAATAATCCCTCAGCTGTCGGGGCAGAAAGGAAATGTCAACACAAGCATGGAAAACACTCAAATAATGTCCACAAAATAGTATAATCACATTGAACAAGCCCTGTTATTCTTATTTAACCATGTTATGCAGTAATTGTTTAAATATTATTAATATACCGGTCGATATCGATAAGTATTGACATTTTTATGACTAATGGAAAATAAGGAACAGGAGAATAAAATATTTTATGAGAAATGTAACTTCCTCTGATTATAATCCCTCAGCTATCGAGGCAGAAAGGAAATAGAATAGAATATAAAGTACTTTATTGATCCCTGGGGGAAATTCAGTACCACAGTTTGCTCACAATAGACAATAAACACTTACGGTAGGTATTTTTTACATGTGAATAATATAAATACTGTCTATTATACAGCATTATTCACATGTGAATAACATAAATACCGTCTATGATACAGCATTATTCACATGTGAATAATATAGATACAGTCTATTATACAGCATTATTCACATGTGAATAACATAAATACAGTCTATTATACAGCATTATTCACATGTGGATAATATAAATACAGTCTATTATACAGCATTATTCACATGTGGATAACATAAATACAGTGTATTATACAGCATTATTCACATGTGAATAATATAAATACAGTCTATTATACAGCATTATTATAATAATTCTGTGTAAAGAAATGCAGTGTATACAAATTGAGGGTATAAAATTCAGTGTATAAAAATTCAATGTCCAAAAAATCAGTATATTAAAATTCAGTGTAAAAAAAAATTCAGTGTATAAAAAATTCAGTGTCAAAAACTTCAGTGTAAAAAATATCAGAGTATAAAAAATAAAGTGTATAGAAATTCAGTGTATACAAATTGAGGATATACAATTCAGTGTATACAAATTTGGTTTACAAAAAAACAGTATATTAAAATTCAGTGTGAAAAAATTCGGTGTACAAAAATTTAGTGTTTAAAAATTCAGTGTAAAAAAAAAAATCCGAGTATAAAAAATTAGGTGAGGGTATACAATTCAGTGTATAAAAATTCAGTGTAAAAAAAATTCAGTGTGAAAAAAGTCAGTGTAATAAGTAGAGTATAAAAAATAAAGTGTAAAGAAATTCAGTGTATACTAATTGAGGGTATAAAATTCAGTGTATAAAAATTCAGTGTACAAAAAATTCAGTGTATACAACATGAGGGTATAAAATTCAGTGTATAAAAATTTGGTTTACAAAAAAACAGTATATTAAAATTCAGTGTGAAAAAATTCAGTGTTTAAAATTTCAAGTTAAAAAAATTAATAAAATCTGAGTATAAAAAAAATAGGTGAGGGTATAACATTCAGTGTATACAAATTCAGTGTACAAAAAATCAGTATATTAAAATTCAGTGTAAAAAAAAAATCAATGTATAAAAAATTCAGTGTCAAAAACTTCAGTGTAAAAAATATCAGAGTATAAAAAATAAAGTGTAAAGAAATTCAATGTATACAAATTGAGGGTATAAAATTCAGTGTACAAAAAAATCAGTATATTAAAATTCAGTGTAAAAAAAAATTAAATCAGCGAATAAAAAATTAAGTGTAAAAAAATTACCTTCTTCAAAAAGCAAAGACTCACTTCCGGTAAATTAAGACTGAAGCAATGGATCCTGTCTCAGAAGCAGCCAATGAGGTGTCAAGTTTGAAGTCACATGACACAGGTCTTGAGAAAACAGCATAAAAAGGTAGTAATTGGCCTACCTGGACATAATACAACATCATTTACATTTCTTTTTTTTTTTTTACACAGAATTTTTTTCAATGAAATTGTCAGCATAATTTGATGTAAAAACAAAAAAAAAAAAGTAGTTTGCAAAATTCAAACGCAAAAAATTCAGTGACATAAATTCAGTGGAAAAAAAAAAGAAGCTTTTGTAATAAAGACACAAATTAACCTCCATAAACATATGTATTGTTGCAGTGCAGTTACCCTTTAACAAAAAAATATTTCCTAACAGCGTTTGTCCACCAAACAAAAACTAATAGAAAAATGTACCTATCAGGTTACTTTAGTTTGTGTCTGATATTATTTCAAAATAATCCATTTATTATTCCACCCTGTGAACATACTTGAGCTTGTAACTTCTCTCCAACATTCACCAGCAGCGTGACCCAGAAGCAAGAAGCGTGTGTATAATTGCTGATTAACACAAAACACATTCAGAGCAGAAGAGACTTGCCAAGCACTTTTAGCCTTCGCACGTCCACCTTCTCTCTCTCTCTCTCTCTCTCTCTCTCCTCTTATTCTCACCTGCACGGCTTTTTATTTGTTTTTTACATCTTTTACGCCCTTTGTTGTGCTCCTCATCGCTGATCCCTAGGAGAGTTAGGGCCATAATGGAGGCCTGAGCCACGCTGCTAGCTAACTCCAGTTATGCAAAGCAGCGTGAGAGCCAGGAGGGGCGAGAGAGGGCGAGTGGATCCATAGTGGATCTAAGATAATACTGTGAGAGTCCAGTCCATAGTGGATCTAACATAATACTGTGAGAGTCCAGTCCATAGTGGATCTAACATAATACTGTGAGAGTCCAGTCCATAGTGGATCTAACATAATACTGTGAGAGTCCAGTCCATAGTGGATCTAACATAATACTGTGAGAGTCCAGTCCATAGTGGATCTAACATAATACTGTGAGAGTCCAGTCCATAGTGGATCTAACATAATACTGTGAGAGTCCAGTCCATAGTGGATCTAACATAATACTGTGAGAGTCCAGTCCATAGTGGATCTAACATAATACTGTGAGAGTCCAGTCCATAGTGGATCTAACATAATAGTGTGAGAGGCCAGTCCATAGTGGATCTAACATAATAGTGAGAGTCCAGTCCATAGTGGATCTAACATAATAGTGAGAGTCCAGTCCATAGTGGATCTAACATAATAGTGAGAGTCCAGTCCATAGTGGATCTAACATAATACTGTGAGAGTCCAGTCCATAGTGGATCTAACATAATAGTGTGAGAGTCCAGTCCATAGTGGATCTAACATAATACTGTGAGAGTCCAGTCCATAGTGGATCTAACATAATAGTGTGAGAGTCCAGTCCATAGTGGATCTAACATAATAGTGTGAGAGTCCAGTCCATAGTGGATCTAACATAATACTGTGAGAGTCCAGTCCATAGTGGATCTAACATAATAGTGAGAGTCCAGTCCATAGTGGATCTAACATAATAGTGTGAGAGTCCAGTCCATAGTGGATCTAACATAATAGTGTGAGAGTCCAGTCCATAGTGGATCTAACATAATAGTGTGAGAGTCCAGTCCATAGTGGATCTAACATAATAGTGTGAGAGTCCAGTCCATAGTGGATCTAACATAATAAAGTGAGAGTCCAGTCCATAGTGGATCTAACATAATAGTGTGAGAGTCCAGTCCATAGTGGATCTAACATAATAAAGTGAGAGTCCAGTCCATAGTGGATCTAACATAATAGTGTGAGAGTCCAGTCCATAGTGGATCTAACATAATAAAGTGAGAGTCCAGTCCATAGTGGATCTAACATAATAGTGTGAGAGTCCAGTCCATAGTGGATCTAACATAATAAAGTGAGAGTCCAGTCCATAGTGGATCTAACATAATAGTGTGAGAGTCCAGTCCATAGTGGATCTAACATAATAGTGTGAGAGTCCAGTCCATAGTGGATTTAACATAATACTGTGAGAGTCCAGTCCATAGTGGATCTAACATAATAGTGAGAGTCCAGTCCATAGTGGATCTAACATAATAGTGAGAGTCCAGTCCATAGTGGATCTAACATAATAGTGAGAGAGTCCAGTCCATAGTGGATCTAACATAGTAGTGAGAGTCCAGTCCAAAGTCAGTGGATCTAACATAATAGTGAGAGTCCAGTCCATTGTGGATCTAACATAATAGTGTGAGAGTCCAGTCCATAGTGGATCTAACATAATAGTGAGAGTCTAGTCCATAGTCAGTGGATCTAACATAATAGTGAGAGTGCAGTCCATAGTGGATCTAACATAATAGTGTGAGAGTCCAGTCCATAGTGGATCTAACATAATAGTGTGAGAGTCCAGTCCATAGTGGATCTAACATAATAGTGTGAGAGTCCAGTCCATAGTGGATCTAACATAATAGTGAGAGTCCAGTCCATAGTGGATCTAACATAATAGTGAGAGTCCAGTCCATAGTGGATCTAACATAATATTGTGAGAGTCCAGTCCATAGTGGATCCAACATAATAGTGTCTGTAACACGGCAGTAAAACGGCTGATCAAACAAAACAGAAGCCATCGTCATGGACCCACTAGCCGCGGAAACTAGCTCTCCAATCAGCTAAACACACTCCACGCTGACATTTTGGTGAATCATGCAACCGAAACAGTTAATAATACTAACTCAGACACTCATAAATGTGTTAGCATATTAGCTAATACGCTAGCTTGATTACATTACCGTAGCACTTGCAAATATGCATGCAAACACTCCTACAGACATCACGCAAGGGACGGTTTAGTGAGTGCAAATTGTTTTAGCTTTAACTTTTATTGCCAATCTTATGCTAACAACCGGCCCAGCTAGCTCTCCAATCAGCTAAACAGACTCAATAACTCCGCGGTGAAGTTTTGGTGAATTTACTGAGGAATTTGTCAAACTGGAACAATACAAAAAGAATGTCATTGTAAGGTAATAATTCCCGTAAATGTGTTAGCTTATTAGCTAATGCTAACAACGCTAGCATCAATACATTACGGTAGCACGTACAAATATGCATGAAAACACTCCTACAGACATCACACATGGGACGGTTTAGTTAGGACGAATTGTTTTAGTTACATTATAAAACTTACAAACGTTGCTTAGAGTGACCAACGAAGAATCTATACGAGTAGTAACGCTATGGACGTCTAGGAGACGCAACACACCATCTCAGTGTCTTTGCCTGTTTATTTTTAAAACTATTTCCATTATGGCCGCCAGGGTTCAAAGTGTAGGAAAAAAGGTCATTACCGGGGGAAGTAATTATTGCGTTACTTAAAATATCTGACATACGCATTTGAGATGTTTCACGAGAGCAGAGTGCGCGCATGTGCCTTTAAAAGGCGGTGACGTCAGCGCACTGACAGAGCAGCATTAGCTCAGCTGTGATTGTTAGCTCAGACTGGCAGTGTGCCGACAGTTACAGCAGCTGTGTTGAGTCTTGCCACTGGATTATGTTAGCGCTAGCTAATGGAGAGATTGCATGTGCTATAGTCCCTTGTCCACAAACGGGGGTAGTGTAAGAGTGCTTGTCACATCAATCATTAGTTTGTTGTTCATTATTCCCTCGTAGTAGTAGTAGTAGCAGTGTGGTTGTTTGCTGTGTGATGTTGCCTTTTCCTACGTGATATCAGGTTCATTCCAGTTGTTGCCTCCATTGATGTGCTTCTGACGCTGTCTCGTTGACATACAAGCACATGGAGCCAGCGTACATGAAAGTAAATAATTAGTCTTACATAAGCGGACTAAAATGGTGGCTGCAGGAGGATGTGACGTAAACCTCTCCAACGTGCTCTCCAGGTTTTAGCCGTCTAATGATAGCTTGATTTCTATTCTCTCTGCTTCACTACCCCCATCCCCTGCTGTTGCCATGACGACCTCGCAGTGTGCTGGCATGCACACACTTGCGTGCGTTGCCAAGGCGATGAGATGCTCTTCTGGTAGATCATTAGGAATCTGCTGGGCTTCGTGTCTGCTCGATGTGTGCGGGAGGCCTACCCGGAGAAAAAGATTCAATTTGCCTTTAAGGACCTGTAGATAAAAGAGTCAGGGATGATTATTGACTATTTATATCTTTAAGGACCTGAAAATAAAATAGTCAGTGATGATTATTGACCATTTCTATCTTTAAGGACCTGTAAATAAAATAGTCAGTGATGATTATTGACTATTTATATCTTTAAGGACCTGAAAATAAAATAGTCAGTGATGATTATTGACCATTTCTATCTTTAAGGACCTGAAAATAAAATAGTCAGTGATGATTATTGACCATTTCTATCTTTAAGGACCTGTAAATAAAACAGTAAGTGATGATTATTGACTTTCTATCTTTAAGGACGTATAAATAAAAGAGTCAATTATGATTATTGACTATTTCTATCTTTAAGGACCTGTAGATAAAATACTCACTGGTGATTATTGACTATTTCTATCTTTAAATACCTGTAAATACAATAGTCAGTGGTGATTATTGACTATTTCTGTCTTTGAGAGCCTGTAAATAAAACAGTCAATGATGATTATTGACTATTTATATCTTTAAGGACCTGTAAATAAAATACTCAGTGATGATTATTGACTATTTATATCTTTAAGGACCTGTAGATAAAATAGTCGGTTATGATTATTGACAATTTCTATCTTTAGGACCTGTAGATAAAATAGTCAGTGATGATTATTGACTATTTCTATCTTTAGGGACCTGTAGATAAAACAGTCAGTGATGATTATTGACTATTTTTTATCTTTAAGGACCTTTAAAAAATATTCACTGGTGATTATTGACTATTTCTATCTTTAAGGACCTGTAGATAAAACAGTCAGTGATGATTATTAACTATTTATCTCTTTGAGGACCTGTAAATAAAATAGTCAGTGATGATTATTGACTAATTCTATTTTTAAGGACATGTAAATGAAATAGTCAGTTATGATTTACTATTTCGATCTTTCAGGACCTGTAAATAAAATAGTCAGTGATGATAATTGAATATTTCTATCTTTAAGGACCTGTAAATAAAATAGTCAGCGATCATTATTGACTTTCTCTATCTTTAAGGACCTGTAAATAAAATAGTCAGTTATGATTGACTATTTATATCTTTAAGGACCTGTAAATAAAATAATCATGATTATTGACTATTTATATCTTTAAGAACCTGTAAATAAAATAGTTATGATTATTAACTATTTCCATCTTTATTTGGAATTATTCAAGTTTCACTGACTTACGGGTACCTGACAAAGATTTGAGTTACACCGACTCACAGGTACTTGATAAAGACTTGTTTTTCCCTGAGTCATGAGTACCTGAAAAAGACTCAATATTCACTGACTCAAAAGTACTCGACAAAGACTGGAGTCTCCGTGACTCACGTGTTTCTGACAAAGTCTTGAGTTTCACTAACTTCCAAGTATTTGACAAAAATCCAAATTTCACTAACTCGTGGGTTGATTAAAAAGGCCAGTTTCACTGAGTCACGGGTGATTGACCAAGACTCGAGTTTCACTAACTCACAGGTATTCGACAAAGACTTGGGATTTACTGACTCACAGGTACTCGACAAAGCCTCTGGTTTTACCGACTTACAGGTACTGGATATGGACTATAGTTTCAACGACTCACAGGTACTTGACAAAGACTGGTTTTCCACTGACTCACAGATACTCAACAAAGACCCAAGTTGCACTAACTCTAGTGTTGGTAAAGAGTCGAGTTTCACAGACTCACAAGTATTTGACAAAGACTCAAGTTTCACTAACTCACAGTTTAATAGAGTCGAGTTTCACTGACTCACAAGTACTCAACAAACAGTAGTTTTGGCAGTGGGGACTTATTTCTTATTAGGTGTCGTGATCTGTGAAAGTGATTAACCAGGGAGTTTGAATGACCCGGTTTTTAAACCCTTGTTGTGGTGTTTCTGTGCAGTTGAGGATCGGCATCCACACGGGTTCAGTCCTGGCCGGTGTGGTCGGAGTGAAAATGCCTCGGTATTGTCTGTTTGGGAACAACGTGACTCTGGCCAGCAAGTTCGAGTCAGGAAGTCACCCCAGGTGCATCAATGTCAGCCCTACGACTTACCAGTAAGTGCGCCCAACGGACGTCACACACACATTCCGTCCTAACTTACCATGCGTCAATTCCTCCGTCAGGTTGCTGAAGGACGACCGATCGTTTTCCTTCGTCCCTCGTTCGCGTCTGGAACTCCCCGAGAATTTCCCTACAGAGATTCCAGGTACGTGTTATTTCCTAGAAGCGGGGACGTCCCACAGCCACGCCTCGTTGACCAGCTCTCGGTCCGCGCCCCCGGCCTCTATGAGGAAAGTGTCCTACAGCATCGGGACCATGTTTCTAAGAGAGACCAGTTTGTAGGCGGCACGCTACCGAGGACTGAGGAGGCGACTACCGTGGAAGCCATGCGACAGGCAGGACAGCAATAACACACCTCTGTGGATATGCAAAAACAACTCTGGCTCACAGCTGTGGAGCGACACAAGATAGTGGTTTTCATCACCGGGGACCGTTTCCCACATGGACTCACTACCGAGGACTCAATAAGAGGAGAAACTTGAACATAGCTTTAAGTTGATAACGTGAGAACAAGCTCTCTTCAGAAGAAGAACCGTCCTAATCTAGAAACTGGGATGCTTCAGCACAATTGGACGCCATTGCTAGCACAGGACTTACAGGACTAACCATGAACGGTCGGACTGTCTTTATGGACGGGAACAGAACTGTCGGACTGTCTTTATGGACGGGAACAGAACTAACCATGAACTGTGGGACTTTCTTTACGGACGGGAACAGAACTAACCATGAACGGTCGGACTGTCTTTATGGACGGGAACAGAACTGTGGGACTGTCTTTATGGACGGGAACAGAACTAACCATGAACTGTGGGACTGTCTTTATGGATGGGAACAGAACTAACCATGAACTGTCGGACTGTCTTTATGGACAGGAACAGAACTAACCATGAACTGTTGGACTGTCTTTATGGAAGGGAACAGAACTAACAATGAACTGTCTTTATGGACAGGAATAGAACTAACCATGAACTGTTGGACTGTCTTTATTGACAGGAACAGAACGAACCATGAACTGTCAGACTGTCTTTATGGATGGAAACAAAACTAACCATGAACTGTCGGACTGTCTTTATGGACAGGAACAGTACTAACCATGAGCTGTCGGACTGTCTTTATGGACAGGAACAGAACTAACCATGGGCTGTCGGACTGTCTTTATGGACAGGAACAGTACTAACCATGAGCTGTCGGACTGTCTTTATGGACAGGAACAGTACTAACCATGAACTGTCGGACTGTCTTCATGGACAAGAAGGACCGCAAGACGAGGACAGCACACCTCGAATCACGTCCTGGCTCACCATGAACGTTGATGGTGGAGCAGTTGGACGAGGTAGAGGAGAGACAGATAAGAGAAAATAGTTTTGAATAAAGCTAATATTTGAAAAAAAGAATAATGCCAAAAAATACTAGAGCCTTTTTCTGCTTCTAACTCACAGCAAACTGTAATCAATAAAACAAATCCAACCATTTCATTACAGCTGTTAAGAAGTGAAAATGTTTGTCGGTTCAGTGCCTTTTTACCGCTCATACAAACACGGGATTATTTCTAATATCTGCTCTTATTTTAGAAAATGGACCACAATGGAGGTACTTTTAGTACCTTGGTACCTTACCTTACCAGACACCAGTTGTCTCTAGCTTTAAGTCGCCAGCATGACTTGAGTTACGAGCTCTCTTATTACAGTGAACGCCATCTGGTCTTACTTGCTAGCATTAGCTTAAAGCTAGCGGTCAAAACCAACCATTGGAGGCGGTCCAACTTCCACCGCCTTGCAGCCGCCGTTCTCCTGCTGCTGAGGCTTAGGTTAGTCGCACTACCAACCGACAGTGTCCTCTCCACTCCTGGCTGGCGACTCTCTGAAAGGCCTCCACTCTTCTCCCATGTCACTGCTAGTTCATACAAACAGTCTGAGTCTATGATTCTCAGGGACAGGTGTGTCTTCTGATTGACAACCAAGGACAGGTGTGTCTTCTGATTGACAACCAAGGACAGGTGAGTCTATGATTCTCAGGGACAGGTGTGTCTTCTGATTGACAACCAAGGACAGGTGAGTCTATGATTCTCAGGGACAGGTGTGTCTTCTGATTGACAACCAAGGACAGGTGAGTCTTCTGATTGACAACCAAGGACAGGTGAGTCTATGATTCTCAGGGACAGGTGTGTCTTCTGATTGACAACCAAGGACAGGTGTGTCTTCTGATTGACAACCAAGGACAGGTGAGTCTATGATTCTCAGGGACAGGTGTGTCTTCTGATTGACAACCATGGACAGGTGAGTCTATGATTCTCAGGGACAGGTGTGTCTTCTGATTGACAACCAAGGACAGGTGAGTCTTCTGATTGACAACCAAGGACAGGTGAGTGTATGATTCTCAGGGACAGGTGTGTCTTCTGATTGACAACCAAGGACAGGTGAGTCTTCTGATTGACAACCAAGGACAGGTGAGTCTATGATTCTCAGGGACAGGTGTGTCTTCTGATTGACAACCAGGGACAAGTGTGTCTTCTGATTGACAACCAAGGACAGGTGAGTGTATGATTCTCAGGGACAGGTGTGTCTTCTGATTGACAACCAAGGACAGGTGAGTCTTCTGATTGACAACCAAGGACAGGTGAGTCTATGATTCTCAGGGACAGGTGTGTCTTCTGATTGACAACCAGGGACAAGTGTGTCTTCTGATTGACAACCAAGGACAGGTGAGTCTATGATTCTCAGGGACAGGTGTGTCTCTTGACTGCCAATCAGGCACAAGTGTGTCTCCTGATTGACGGCCAGGGACAAGTGTGTCTTCTGATTGACAACCAAAGACAAGTGAGTGTATGATTCTCAGGGACAGGTGTGTCTTTTGACTATCAATCAGGCACAAGTGTGTCTCCTGATTGACGGCCAGGGACAGGTGTGTCTTCTGATTGACAACCAAGGACAGGTGAGTGTATGATTCTCAGGGACAGGTGTGTCTTTTGACTATCAATCAGGCACAAGTGTGTCTCCTGATTGACGGCCAGGGACAGGTGTGTCTTCTGATTGACAACCAAGGACAGGTGAGTGTATGATTCTCAGGGACAGGTGTGTCTTTTGACTATCAATCAGGCACAAGTGTGTCTCCTGATTGACGGCCAGGGACAGGTGTGTCTTCTGATTGACAACCAAGGACAGGTGAGTCTATGATTCTCAGGGGCAGGTGTGTCTTCTGATTGACAACCAGGGACAGGTGAGTCTCTTGACTGTCAATCAGGCACAAGTGTGTCTCCTGATTGACGGCCAGGGACAAGTGTGTCTTCTGATTGACAACCAAAGACAAGTGAGTCTATGATTCTCAGGGACAGGTGTGTCTTTTCACTATCAATCAGGCACAAGTGTGTCTCCTGATTGACGGCCAGGGACAGGTGTGTCTTCTGATTGACAACCAAGGACAGGTGAGTGTATGATTCTCAGGGACAGGTGTGTCTTCTGATTGACCACCAAGGACAGGTGAGTGTATGATTCTCAGGGACAGGTGTGTCTTTTGACTATCAATCAGGCACAAGTGTGTCTCCTGATTGACGGCCAGGGACAGGTGTGTCTTCTGATTGACAACCAAGGACAGGTGAGTCTATGATTCTCAGGGACAGGTGTGTCTTTTGACTATCAATCAGGCACAAGTGTGTCTCCTGATTGACGGCCAGGGACAGGTGTGTCTTCTGATTGACAACCAAAGACAGGTGAGTCTATGGTTCGACTAAACTAATGAATTAATTTAACTAATTAATGAATCTATACGTGAGCAAATACATTTCATACAGTAAGCACTTTAAAAAGTGTTTATTAAAGAGCATAGTGTTTAACAACAATGTTTAACACACAACATTGCGGACCTAAATTTGACAGCCATCCTTTTCTAACAACAAAAATGGCGGACTAAGACTCCATGAAGAAAGAAAGTGTATTGAAGAAGAATGAATCAACAACGCCTGCTAAATAAAAAAGTGCTCCACCCACACAACTTGTGTCCAACGCCTGCGGTCCAAGTCTGGAACGTCTTCTTGGCCCACGTCCATCTTGTTGACTTTTTTAGCATACGGGTCCTCAAAAAGAGTCGATTTTTGTTGTTGTTGTTGAAAATATCAAAATATCAGCAGCCGACAGAGAAGAATATG
>NC_084743.1:2569849-2587349 GCF_033978785.1 Entelurus aequoreus
CTCCTCCATGAGAGTCACACATCATGTTCCTCCTCCATGAGAGTCACACATCATGTTCCTCCTCCATGAGAGTCACACATCATGTTCCTCCTCCATGATAATCACACATCATGTTCCTCCTCCATGAGAGTCACACATCATGTTCCTCCTTCATGATAGTCACATATCTTGTTCCTCCTCCATGAGAGTCACACATCATGTTCCTCTTCCATGAGAGTCACACATCATGTTCCTCCTCCATGATAATCACACATCTTGTTCCTCCTCCATGAGAGTCACACATCATGTTCCTCCTCCATGAGAGTCACACATCATGTTCCTCCTCCATGACAGTCACACATCATGTTCCTCCTTCATGATAGTCACATATCTTGTTCCTCCTCCATGAGAGTCACACATCATGTTCCTCCTCCATGAGAGTCACACATCATGTTCCTCCTCCATGATAATCACACATCATGTTCCTCCTCCATGAGAGTCACACATCATGTTCCTCCTCCATGAGAGTCACACATCATGTTCCTCCTCCATGACAGTCACACATCATGTTCCTCCTTCATGATAGTCACATATCATGTTCCTCCTCCATGAGAGTCACACATCATGTTCCTCCTCCATGATAATCACACATCATGTTCCTCCTCCATGAGAGTCACACATCATGTTCCTCCTCCATGAGAGTCACACATCATGTTCCTCCTCCATGAGAGTCACACATCATGTTCCTCCTCCATGAGAGTCACACATCATGTTCCTCCTTCATGATAATCACACATCATGTTCCTCTTCCATGAGAGTCACACATCATGTTCCTCCTCCATGATAGTCACACATCATGTTCCTCCTCCATGATAATCACACATCATGTTCCTCCTCCATGAGAGTCACACATCATGTTCCTCCTCCATGAGAGTCACACATCATGTTCCTCCTCCATGAGAGTCACACATCATGTTCCTCCTTCATGATAGTCACACATCATGTTCCTCCTCCATGAGAGTCACACATCATGTTCCTCCTCCATGAGAGTCACACATCATGTTCCTCCTCCATGACAGTCACACATCATGTTCCTCCTTCATGATAATCACACATCATGTTCCTCCTCCATGAGAGTCACACATCATGTTCCTCCTCCATGACAGTCACACATCATGTTCCTCCTTCATGATAGTCACATATCTTGTTCCTCCTCCATGAGAGTCACACATCATGTTCCTCCTCCATGAGAGTCACACATCATGTTCCTCCTCCATGATAATCACACATCATGTTCCTCCTCCATGAGAGTCACACATCATGTTCCTCCTCCATGATAATCACACATCATGTTCCTCCTTCATGAAAGTCACACATCATGTTCCTCCTCCATGAGAGTCACACATCATGTTCCTCCTCCATGATAGTCACACATCATGTTCCTCCTCCATGATAATCACACATCATGTTCCTCCTCCATGATAGTCACACATCATGTTCCTCCTCCATGAGAGTCACACATCATGTTCCTCCTCCATGAGAGTCACACATCATGTTCCTCCTCCATGACAGTCACACATCATGTTCCTCCTTCATGATAGTCACATATCTTGTTCCTCCTCCATGAGAGTCACACATCATGTTCCTCCTCCATGAGAGTCACACATCATGTTCCTCCTCCATGATAATCACACATCATGTTCCTCCTCCATGAGAGTCACACATCATGTTCCTCCTCCATGAGAGTCACACATCATGTTCCTCCTCCATGACAGTCACACATCATGTTCCTCCTTCATGATAATCACACATCATGTTCCTCCTCCATGAGAGTCACACATCATGTTCCTCCTCCATGAGAGTCACACATCATGTTCCTCCTCCATGACAGTCACACATCATGTTCCTCCTTCATGATAGTCACATATCTTGTTCCTCCTCCATGAGAGTCACACATCATGTTCCTCCTCCATGAGAGTCACACATCATGTTCCTCCTCCATGATAATCACACATCATGTTCCTCCTCCATGAGAGTCACACATCATGTTCCTCCTCCATGAGAGTCACACATCATGTTCCTCCTCCATGAGAGTCACACATCATGTTCCTCCTCCATGAGAGTCACACATCATGTTCCTCCTCCATGATAATCACACATCATGTTCCTCCTCCATGAGAGTCACACATCATGTTCCTCCTTCATGATAGTCACATATCTTGTTCCTCCTCCATGAGAGTCACACATCATGTTCCTCTTCCATGAGAGTCACACATCATGTTCCTCCTCCATGATAATCACACATCTTGTTCCTCCTCCATGAGAGTCACACATCATGTTCCTCCTCCATGAGAGTCACACATCATGTTCCTCCTCCATGACAGTCACACATCATGTTCCTCCTTCATGATAGTCACATATCTTGTTCCTCCTCCATGAGAGTCACACATCATGTTCCTCCTCCATGAGAGTCACACATCATGTTCCTCCTCCATGATAATCACACATCATGTTCCTCCTCCATGAGAGTCACACATCATGTTCCTCCTCCATGAGAGTCACACATCATGTTCCTCCTCCATGACAGTCACACATCATGTTCCTCCTTCATGATAGTCACATATCATGTTCCTCCTCCATGAGAGTCACACATCATGTTCCTCCTCCATGATAATCACACATCATGTTCCTCCTCCATGAGAGTCACACATCATGTTCCTCCTCCATGAGAGTCACACATCATGTTCCTCCTCCATGAGAGTCACACATCATGTTCCTCCTCCATGAGAGTCACACATCATGTTCCTCCTTCATGATAATCACACATCATGTTCCTCCTCCATGAGAGTCACACATCATGTTCCTCCTCCATGATAGTCACACATCATGTTCCTCCTCCATGATAATCACACATCATGTTCCTCCTCCATGAGAGTCACACATCATGTTCCTCCTCCATGAGAGTCACACATCATGTTCCTCCTCCATGAGAGTCACACATCATGTTCCTCCTTCATGATAGTCACACATCATGTTCCTCCTCCATGAGAGTCACACATCATGTTCCTCCTCCATGAGAGTCACACATCATGTTCCTCCTCCATGACAGTCACACATCATGTTCCTCCTTAATGATAATCACACATCATGTTCCTCCTCCATGAGAGTCACACATCATGTTCCTCCTCCATGACAGTCACACATCATGTTCCTCCTTCATGATAGTCACATATCTTGTTCCTCCTCCATGAGAGTCACACATCATGTTCCTCCTCCATGAGAGTCACACATCATGTTCCTCCTCCATGATAATCACACATCATGTTCCTCCTCCATGAGAGTCACACATCATGTTCCTCCTCCATGATAATCACACATCATGTTCCTCCTTCATGAAAGTCACACATCATGTTCCTCCTCCATGAGAGTCACACATCATGTTCCTCCTCCATGATAGTCACACATCATGTTCCTCCTCCATGATAATCACACATCATGTTCCTCCTCCATGAGAGTCACACATCATGTTCCTCCTCCATGATAGTCACACATCATGTTCCTCCTCCATGACAGTCACACATCATGTTCCTCCTCCATGAGAGTCACACATCATGTTCCTCCTCCATGAGAGTCACACATCATGTTCCTCCTTCATGAGAGTCACACATCATGTTCCTCCTTCATGAGAGTCACACATCATGTTCCTCCTCCATGACAGTCACACATCATGTTCCTCCTTCATGATAATCACACATCATGTTCCTCCTCCATGACAGTCCCACATCATGTTCCTCCTCCATGATAGTCACACATCATGTTCCTCCTCCATGAGAGTCACACATCATGTTCCTCCTCCATGACAGTCCCACATCATGTTCCTCCTCCATGATAGTCACATATCATGTTCCTCCTCCATGAGAGTCACACATCATGTTCCTCCTCCATGACAGTCACACATCATGTTCCTCCTTCATGATAGTCACATATCTTGTTCCTCCTCCATGAGAGTCACACATCATGTTCCTCCTCCATGAGAGTCACACATCATGTTCCTCCTCCATGAGAGTCACACATCATGTTCCTCCTCCATGAGAGTCACACATCATGTTCCTCCTCCATGATAATCACACATCATGTTCCTCCTTCATGAAAGTCACACATCATGTTCCTCCTCCATGAGAGTCACACATCATGTTCCTCCTCCATGATAGTCACACATCATGTTCCTCCTCCATGATAATCACACATCATGTTCCTCCTCCATGAGAGTCACACATCATGTTCCTCCTCCATGATAGTCACACATCATGTTCCTCCTCCATGACAGTCACACATCATGTTCCTCCTCCATGAGAGTCACACATCATGTTCCTCCTCCATGAGAGTCACACATCATGTTCCTCCTTCATGAGAGTCACACATCATGTTCCTCCTTCATGAGAGTCACACATCATGTTCCTCCTCCATGACAGTCACACATCATGTTCCTCCTTCATGATAATCACACATCATGTTCCTCCTCCATGACAGTCCCACATCATGTTCCTCCTCCATGATAGTCACACATCATGTTCCTCCTCCATGAGAGTCACACATCATGTTCCTCCTCCATGACAGTCCCACATCATGTTCCTCCTCCATGATAGTCACATATCATGTTCCTCCTCCATGAGAGTCACACATCATGTTCCTCCTCCATGACAGTCACACATCATGTTCCTCCTTCATGATAGTCACATATCTTGTTCCTCCTCCATGAGAGTCACACATCATGTTCCTCCTCCATGAGAGTCACACATCATGTTCCTCCTCCATGATAATCACACATCTTGTTCCTCCTCCATGAGAGTCACACATCATGTTCCTCCTCCATGATAATCACACATCTTGTTCCTCCTCCATGAGAGTCACACATCATGTTCCTTCTCCATGACAGTCACACATCATGTTCCTCCTTCATGATAGTCACATATCTTGTTCCTCCTCCATGATAGTCACACATCATGTTCCTCCTTCATGATAGTCACACATCATGTTCCTCCTCCATGATAGTCACATATCCTGTTCCTCCTTCATGAGAGTCACACATCATGTTCCTCCTTCATGATAGTCACATATCCTGTTCCTCCTTCATGAGAGTCACACATCACTCTGGGCTGCCACCTTGTGGTGGGAGAGGAGTTTGTGTGTCCCAATGAACCAATAAGGTCTCAGGGATTTGTATGCCCCTGGTGGTGTTTCAAAGACAAGCAGGTCCCAGGTGAGGGTCCAGACTAAGAGCAGCTAAAAAGACCTCAAGGAAGTCAAGGAAACATGGACACAAGTTAACTCAGGCAGATCTAGTCTTAGACTTAGATTGGTCAGATCTAGTCTTAAACTTAGATTGGTTCAGATCTAGTCTTAGCCTTAGATTGGTCAGATCTAGTCTTAAACTTAGATTGGTTCAGATCTAGTCTTAGACTTAGACTAGTCAGAGCTAGTCTTAAACTTAAATTGGTTCAGATCTAGTCTTACACTTAGATTGGTCAGATCTAGTCACAGACTTAGATTGGTCAGATGTAGTCATAGACTTAGATTGGTCACATCAAGTCTTAGACTTAGATTAGTCAGATCTAGTCATATACTTAGATTGGTCACATTTAGTCTTAGACTTAGATTGATCACATTTAGTCTTAGATTGGTCAGATCTAGTCTTAGACTTAGATTGGTCAGATCTAGTCTTAAACTTAGATTGGTTCAGATCTAGTCTTAGACTTAGATTGGTCAGATGTAGTCATAGACTTAGATTGGTCAGATTTAGTCTTAGAGTTAGATTGGTCAGATCTAGTCTTAGACTTAGATTGGTCTAATGTAGTCATAGACTTGGATTGGTCAGATCTTGTCATAGACTTAGATTGGTCAGGTGTAGTCTTAAACTTAGATGGGTCACATCTAGTCTTAGACTTATATTATTCAGATACAGTCTTATAGACTTAGATTGGTCAGATCTAGTCTTAGACTTAGATTGGTCAGATCTAGTCTTACACTTAGATTGGTCAGATGTAGTCATAGACTTAGATTGGTCAGATGTAGTCTTACACTTAGATTGGTCACATCAAGTCTTAGATTTAGATTAGTCAGATCTAGTCATATACTTAGATTGGTTACATTTAGTCGTAGACTTAGATTGATCACATTTAGTCTTAGATTGGTCAGATCTAGTCTTAGACTTAGATTGGTCACATCTAGTCTTAAACTTAGATTGGTTCAGATCTAGTCTTAGACTTAGATTGGTCAGATGTAGTCATAGACTTAGATTGGTCAGATCTTGTCATAGACTTAGATTGGTCAGGTGTAGTCTTAAACTTAGATGGGTCACATCTAGTCTTAGACTTATATTATTCAGATACAGTCTTATAGACTTAGATTGGTCAGATCTAGTCTTAGACTTAGATTGGTCAGATCTAGTCTTACACTTAGATTGGTCAGATGTAGTCATAGACTTAGATTGGTCAGATGTAGTCTTACACTTAGATTGGTCAGATGTAGTCATAGACTTAGATTGGTCACATCTAGTCTTAAACTTAGATTGGTCACATCAAGTCTTAAACTTAGATTGGTCACATCAAGTCTTAAACTTAGATTGGTCACATCAAGTCTTAGATTTAGATTAGTCAGATCTAGTCATATACTTAGATTGGTTACATTTAGTCGTAGACTTAGATTGATCACATTTAGTCTTAGATTGGTTCAGATCTAGTCTTAGACTTAGATTGGTTCAGATCTAGTCTTAAACTTAGATTGGTTCAGATCTAGTCTTAGACTTAGATTGGTCACATCTACTCTTAGACTTAGATTGGTCACATCTACTCTTAGACTTAGATTGGTCACATTTAAAAAAACACTGCTAAAAATAATCCAACATTTGGGTTGGATCAATATAATATTTATCATATGATAAATTAACAATTAGATAAACATTTGTAACTGATAAACATAATAATAATAAAAACAACCCAAAATTTGGGTTGGACCAATAATATATTGTTTATCATATAATACATTAATAATTAAATAAACACATAATACATTAAAAAAATACATGATTTAATATAATAACATATATAATAATAACCCAACATATTTTTTGTGCCAACAATATAAAAATGATCATATAATAAATTATTAATTAAACACTAATAAAAAAAAACATACATAAATAAATAGAATGAAATACAGTAATTACCAATAATATAATAATTATCACATAATAAATTAATAATTAAAACCCTAGCTGCCATTTAAAAAAAAACCCCATATATACATGAATTAAATGAAATATAAAAATAACCCAACATATGGGTCGGACTTTATAATCCCGATTTTATGACTCTGCTTTTGTTACGTCATTATTAGCTGCAGTAAATATGTCTCTTTCAAATCTTTTGTGTAATTATAGCAGACGTGTGTGTGTGTGTGTGCGTGTGTGAATGCATGTGTGTGTGTGTGTGTGTGTGTGTGTGTGTGTGTGTGTGTGTGTGTGTATGCAGGTGTGTGTGTGTGTGTGTGTGTGTGTGTGTGTATGCAGGTGTGTGTGTGTGTGTGTATGCATGTGTGTGCGTGCATGTATATGTGTGTGTGTGTGTGTGTGTGTGTGCCTTCTCCCTTCCTGGAACATCCTTTAACTTAATTACTGGTCCCATTAGATCCTCATTAGGAATAGCATTGTTTTGTAATGGAATTATTGGACTTTAATTATGGGATGGATGTATATTTAGTGCAAACATGTGATATGTTCATGCTCGCACTTGTGTATCAGACTAGTACAGTTATTATTATTATTATTATTATTAGCATCAGTAAGTGTCTGCACGAGTGTCAAACTAGGAGACAAGACTCACATTAGGAGTCCTGTTCAGTGTCTCAGGTGAGCTGGAGCCTATCCCAGGGGACTTTGCACCAACCTCAGTGTCTCAGGTGAGCTGGAGCCTACCCCAGGGGACTTTGCACCAACCTCAGTGTCTCAGGTGAGCTGGAGCCTATCCCAGGGGACTTTGCACCAACCATTGTGTCAATCGGGAGTCTCTAAAGCAAGCAGGGTGTCCAAACTTTTTCCACTGAGGGCCGCACACTGAAAAACCGCAGGGGGCCTTTCCATATTTTTCATTTTCAAAACCAATACAATACAACCTTTTTTTTTTTTTTTTTTTAAACCTTTTTTGCTTTCCTCGAGTTTGGTCCCAGTCAAACAAATGTTAAAAAGAAGTCCTATATTCATTTTTTTTAACCGCCTGACTCTCTAGATAAACTCTAGATAAATCTGTCCATAGAAAGTTGGAATATTTTTTCTTAATGTTTTATGCCCTTTTTGTTAAAAAAAAAAAACAACCCACATTTTAAATGGCAAAAACAAAAAATGTACAATTTTTCCCCCCAAACAAATGTTCAAAGTGAAATATTTAATTGGAACCCTAAGTAGGTCAATATTTCCTAACAACATGGATTCTAATTCCTTATTATTTTTTGAACAATGACAGTAAAAAAAAATCACACTAAAATTCCCAGGGACCCAAAAAGGTCCCCACTCTTAAAAGTGTTAAAATAAGTCATTTTTTGATTTTTGGTCCCGGAAACACGGAAGTGTCCCAGTCATAAAAATGTTAATAATAAGTTATATACTAATTTTTTTTTTAACACTTGATTCTCTATATAAACTCTAGATCTATCTGTCGATAGAACGTTCTAATATTTTTTATTAATGTTTTATGCCCTTTTTGTCAAAAAACATTCCTCCCAAACAAATCTTCAAAGTGAAATATTTAATGTGAAGTAATTAGAACCCCAAGTAGGTCAATTATTCATAACAACATTGATTTTAATTCTTTTATTTTTTTTTAACATGACAATTAAAAAAAAAATCACACTAAAATTCCCAGGGACCCAAAAAGGTCCCCACTCTTAAAGGTGTTAAAATAAGTCATTTATTGGTCCCAGTCATCAATTTTTAAAAAAATAAATCACACATTAATTTGTTTTTAACGCATGATTCTCTAGATAAACTCTAGATCTATATGTCGATAGAACATTGTAATATTTTTTATTAATGTTTTATGCCCTTTTTGTTAAAAAACAACATTTTTAATGGCAAAAACACAAAATATGCAATATTTCCCCCCAAACAAATGCTCACAGTTAAAGAAACAAAACACACTAAAATTCTCAGGGACCCAAAAGGGTCCCCACTTTTAAAGATGTTAAAATAAGTTATTTATTGGTCCCAGTCTTAATTTTTTTTTTTTTTTAATAAGTCATGTATTAATTTTTTTTAACGCTTGACTCTCAAGAAGAAACTTTAAATCTATCTGTCGATAGAACATTGTAATATTTTGTATTAATGTTTTATGCCCTTTTTGTTAAAAAACAAAATTTTGAATGACAAAAACACAAAACATGCAATATTTCCTCCCAAACAAATGTTCAAAGTGAAATATTTGATGTGAAGTAATTAGAACCCTAAGTAGGTAAACAATTCCTAAAAACATTGATTTTAATTCATTATTTTTTGAACAATGACAGTTAAAACAAAAAAAAAATCACACTAAAATTCCCAGGGACCCAAAAGGGTCCCCACTTTTAAAGATGTTAAAATAAGTCATTTATTGGTCCCAGTCATAAATTAAAAAAAAAAAAAAAAGTCATGTATTAATTTTTTTTAAACACTTGACTCTCAAGAATAAACTTTAGATCTATATGTCGATAGAACATTTTAATATTTGTTGTTAATGTTTTAGGCCCTTTTTGTTAAAAAAACAAAATTTTTAATGGCAAAAACACAAAACATGCAATATTTCCCCCCAAACAAATGTTCAAAGTGAAATATTTGATGTGAAGTAATTAGAACCCTAAGTAGGTAAACAATTCCTAACATTGATTTTAATTCATTATTTTTTTTTTAACAATGTCAGTTTAAAAAAAAAAAAAAATCACACTAAATTTCCCAGGGACCCAAAAGGGTCCCCACTCTTAAAGGTGTTAAAATAAGTCATTTATTGGTCCCAGTCATAATTAAAAAAAAAAAAAAAAGTCATGTATTAATTTTTTTTAACGCTTGACTCTCAAGAATAAACTATGGATCTATCTGTCGATAGAAAATTGTAATATTTTTAATTAATATTTTATGCCCTTTTTGTTAAAAAACAACATTTTTAATGGCAAAAACACAAAACATGCAATATTTCCCCCCAAACAAATGTTCAAAGTGAAATATTTGATGTGAAGTCATTAGAACCCTAAGTAGGTAAACAATTCCTAACATTGATTTTAATTCATTATTTTTTTTTTAACAATGTCAGTTTAAAAAAAAAAAAAATCACACTAAATTTCCCAGGGACCCAGAAGGGTCCCCACTCTTAAAGGTGTTCAAATAAGTCATTTATTAGTCCCAGTCATCAATTTAAAAAAAAAAAAAAAGTCACATTTTAATTTTTTTTAACGCGTGATTCTCTAGATAAACTCTAGACCAGGGGTCACCAACGCGGTGCCCGCGGGCACCAGGTAGCCCGTAAGGACCAGATGAGTAGCCCGCTGGCCTGTTCTAAAAATAGCTCAAATAGCAGCACTTACCAGTGAGCTGCCTCTATTTTTTAAATTGTATTTATTTACTAGCAAGCTGGTCTCGCTTTGCCCGACATTTTTAATTCTAAGAGAGACAAAACTCAAATAGAATTTGAAAATACAAGAAAATATTTTAAGACTAAGACTTGGTCTTCTTTTGTTTAAATAAATTCATTAATTTTTTTACTTTGCTTCTTATAACTTTCAGAAAGACAATTTTAGAGAAAAAATACAACCTTAAAAATGATTTTAGGATTTTTAAACACATATACCTTTTTACCTTTTAAATTCCTTCCTCTTCTTTCCTGACAATTTAAATCAATGTTCAAGTAAATTTATTTTTTTTATTGTAAAGAATAATAAATACATTTTAATTTAATTTTTCATTTTAGCTTTTGTTTTTTCGACAAAGAATATTTGTGAAATATTTCTTCAAACTTATTATGATTAAAATTCAAAAAAATTATTCTGGCAAATCCAAAAAATCTGTAGAATCAAATTTAAATCTTATTTCAAAGTCTTTTGAATTTCTTTTAAAATTTTTGTTCTGGAAAATCTAGAAGAAATAATGATTTGTCTTTGTTAGAAATATAGCTTGGTCCAATTTGTTATACATTCTAACAAAGTGTAGATTGGATTTTAACCTATTTAAAACATGTCATCAAAATTCTAAAATTAATCTTAATCAGGAAAAATTACTAATGATGTTCCATAAATTATTTTTTGAATTTTTCCAAAAAGATTCGAATGAGCTAGTTTTTCTCTTCTTTTTTTCGGTTGAATTTTGAATTTTAAAGAGCCGAAATTGAAGATAAACTATGTTTCAAAATGTAATTGTCATTTTTTTTGTGTTTTCTCCTCTTTTAAACCGTTCAATTAAGTGTAAATATCATTAATTATTAATAATAACATAGAGTTAAAGGTAAATTGAGCAAATTGGCTATTTCTGGCAATTTATTTAAGTGTGTATCAAACTGGTAGCCCTTCGCATTAATCACTACCCAAGAAGTAGCTCTTGGTTTCAAAAAGGTTGGTGACCCCTGCTCTAGATCTATATGTCGATAGAACATTGTAATATTTTTTATTAATGTTTTATGCCCTTTTTGTTAAAAAACAACATTTTTAATGGCAAAAACACAAAATATGCAATATTTCTCCCCAAACAAATGTTCAAAGTGAAATATTTGATGTGAAGTAATTAGAACCCTAAGTAGGTCAATTCTTCATAACAACATTGATTTTAATTCATTATTATTTTTTTAACAATGACAGTTAAAAAAAATCACACTAAAATTCCCAGGGACCCAAAAGGGTCCCCACTCTTAAAGGTGTCAAAATACGTCATTTATTGGTCCGAGTCATATTTAAAAAAAAAAAAAAAAAAAGTCATATATTAATTTTTTTTAAAACGCGGATCTCTAGATAAACTTTAGAGCTATCTGTCGATAGAAAGTTTTAATATTTTTTATTAATGTTTTATGTCCTTTTTCATGCAAGAATGGGAAATAATTCCACTTCAAAAAATTTTTGTTAAAAGGAAAGGCCATGTAACACAGTGGTAAAAATTCCTCCGTGACAACTTTTTTCCAATGTGTTGCTGCCATTAAATTCTAAATGAATGATTATTGGCAAAAATAAATGAAGTTTCTCAGTTGAATATCTTGTCTTTGCAGTCTATTCAATTGAATATAAGTCGAAAAGGATTTGCAAATCATTGTATTCTCTTTTTATTTACCATTTACACAACGTGACAACTTCACTGCTTTTGTATTTACGTGGCTGGAGAAGTTTGGAAAGCCCTGACCTAAACCCATGCAAGCGCATTTGCTGCTTATTAAATCCGGTGCCATGACCCCAGGACATCGATAAATATCCCATAAAGTAGCTTTCTATTTATTTAACCGGTGGGAATCATCTTAAATGGTTGAAAGTCGTTATTAAAGACATGACATCATCATAAATGGTAGTGTCATGGCTTCATAGGTTTGTTTACTAACTACACAACGTCACGTGCTCGTAAACATCAAATGAAAATATGTTCTGGCACTGAACTTTCCCCTGGCCCGTTCGACCTTTGTGAGAGCGTCTCTTTCTTCCAGCTGCAACAACAACCCGGCCACCTCTCCGCTAGCGCCTGAGAAGACAAGCGCTGGGAATATTTTTGTGTTTTGATCATTTTTCAACCTTTGGCGGTCGGAAGCGAGCGAGGAATGTGTGTTTATGCATTAGCCTTGTTTTTATATGACTTTGATGCGCTGGGAAAAGTACTCATAATAAACTTCCTGATTAGTCAAATATAACATTTATTATTATTATTATTATTATTATTATTACTTCCTGGCTGTGAGAAAAGGATGCAACATTTTTTTTTCTTCCTGTGCACAAAATAAAAGAGAACCACAGCTTTAGAGTAATGTGACTCAGGTAGAAGTATCCAAATATGACTTGAGTGAGTAAATATTCAGTAAACTACTCAAGTACTGAGTAACTGTAGAGTAACTTCTGATTTAGTGGATATTTTTTTAATGGTACTTGCATTGTAACCATAGTGTGATGCTAGTACAGCGTCTACAATTTACCATTTGATTGTAAAATTAACTAGATGAGGCAATTCCTGAAGGAATTGCTTGTGAATGCTCCAATCCTGGAATTTTTTTTTTTTTTTATAGAATTGTTGAAGTAGAGCACACCATTTCCAAACAGGATGAATATTTTGAAGTTGGAACGGTTTGAATCGGATGAGAAATGTGGGAATTGTGGAACTTTGAAAAATGGCCCATTCATATTAATGGCAATTTCATGGAAATTTGGCAATTTCGGGAAAAGCAGGAATTTTTGGGGAAACTGTTGAAATGCGTTGAAAAATGTGGAAGGAGTAGTCGCCAGAAAAACGGGTGGAAATAGGGCTTTGGAAAACCAGGAATTCTGGAAAATCCTGGAATTTTTTTGAACTTGGGAAAAAAAAGGGTAGTGTGAATTTCCAGGATGGTGGAATGTGTTGAAGGTGGAATAGTTTGCATCGGTTGGAAAAATGTGGAAATTTGAAAAATGTCCCGGAAAACCTGGAATTTGGGGAAATCTTGGAATTTTTCCAAGGGAAAGCCCGCAATTCCCAAATAGGCTGAACAGTTTCAGTTGGAATGGTTTGAATCAGGTGAAAAATGTGGAAGGTAGAGAAGAAGAAGAACTAGAAGAGGTAATTCCTAAAGGAATTGCGTGTGAATGCTCGAATGCTGAAGTTGAACTGAAATCCTGGAATTTTTTTTTTGGATATGTTAAAGTAGAACACACCATTCCCAAACAGGCAGAATATTTTGAAGTTGGAACGGTTTGAATCGGATGAGAAATGTGGGAATTGTGGAACTTTGAAAAATGGCCCATTCATATTAATGGCAATTTCATGGAAATTTGGCAATTTCGGGAAAAGCAGGAATTTTTGGGGAAACTGTTGAAATGCGTTGAAAAATGTGGAAGGAGTAGTCGCCAGAAAAACGGGTGGAAATAGGGCTTTGGAAAACCAGGAATTCTGGAAAATCCTGGAATTTTTTTGAACTTGGGAAAAAAAGGGTAGTGTGAATTTCCAGGATGGTGGAATGTGTTGAAGGTGGAATGGTTTGCATCGGTTGGAAAAATGTGGAAATTTGAAAAATGTCTCAGAAAACCTGGAATTTGGGGAAATCTTGGAATTTTTCAAGGGAAAGTCCGCGATTCCCGAATAGGCTGAACAGTTTCAGTTGGAATGGTTTGAATCAGGTGAAAAATGTGGAAGGTAAAGCGCACCAAAATCTAGAGAAGAAGAACTAGAAGAGGTAATTCCTAAAGGAATTGCGTGTGAATGCTTGAATGCTGAAGTTCAACTGAAATCCTGGAATTTTTTTTTTTTTTAGATATGTTAAAGTAGAACACACCATTCCCAAACAGGCTGAATATTTTGAAGTTGGAACGGTTTGAATCGGATGAGAAATGTGGAAAATGTGGAACTTTGAAAAATGTCCCATTCATTTCAATGGGAATTTCATGGAAATTTGGCAATTTCGGGAAAAGCGGGAATTTTTGGGGAAACTGTTGAATTGCGTTGAAAAATGTGGAAGGAGTAGTCGCCAGAAAAACGGGTGGAAATAGGGCTTTGGAAAACCAGGAATTCTGGAAAATCCTGGAATTTTTTTGAACTTGGGAAAAAAAAGGGTAGTGTGAATTTCCAGGATGGTGGAATGTGTTGAAGGTGGAATGGTTTGCATCGGTTGGAAAAATGTGGAAATTTGAAAAATGTCCCGGAAAACCTGGAATTTGGGGAAATCTTGGAATTTTTCCAAGGGAAAGCCCGCAATTCCCAAATAGGCTGAACAGTTTCAGTTGGAATGGTTTGAATCAGGTGAAAAATGTGGAAGGTAGAGCGCACCAAAATCTGGAGAAGAAGAAGAACTAGAAGAGGTAATTCCTAAAGGAATTGCGTGTGAATGCTGAAGTTGAACTGAAATCCTGGAATTTTTTTTTTTTAGATATGTTAAAGTAGAACACACCATTCCCAAACAGGATGAATATTTTGAAGTTGGAACGGTTTGAATCGGATGAGAAATGTGGGAATTGTGGAACTTTGAAAAATGGCCCATTCATATTAATGGCAATTTCATGGAAATTTGGCAATTTCGGGAAAAGCAGGAATTTTTGGGGAAACTGTTGAAATGCGTTGAAAAATGTGGAAGGAGTAGTCGCCAGAAAAACGGGTGGAAATAGGGCTTTGGAAAACCAGGAATTCTGGAAAATCCTGGAATTTTTTTGAACTTGGGAAAAAAAGGGTAGTGTGAATTTCCAGGATGGTGGAATGTGTTGAAGGTGGAATGGTTTGCATCGGGTGGAAATGGTGGAAATTTGAAAAATGTCCCGGAAAACCTGGAATTTGGGGAAATCTTGGAATTTTTCAAGGGAAAGTCCGCGATTCCCGAATAGGCTGAACAGTTTCAGTTGGAATGGTTTGAATCAGGTGAAAAATGTGGAAGGTAGAGAAGAAGAAGAACTAGAAGAGGTAATTCCTAAAGGAATTGCGTGTGAATGCTCGAATGCTGAAGTTGAACTGAAATCCTGGAATTTTTTTTTTTTTTAGATATGTTAAAGTAGAACACACCATTCCCAAACAGGCTGCATGTTTTGAAGTTGGAACCTTTGGAATCAGATGAAAAATGTGGGAGTTGAGGAACTTTGAAGAATGTCCCATTCATTTCAGTGGGAATTTCATGGAAATTTCAAGAAAAACGGGAATTTTTTGGGGAACATGTTAAAAGACTTGAATGTTCTGAATGAGTTGAAAATGAGAAACCTGAGAAGAACTATTTTCTGCAGGTTTAATGCCAGGAAATAACGGCTGTGTAACATTAATTTGCCCTGTTATTATTATTTAACTATAGAAAGGATTTTTTGTTCTGCAGTAATTGTTTAAATATTATTAATATATCGGTCGATATCGATAATTATTAGCAGGAGAATAAAATGTTTTATTAGAAATGTAACTTCCTCTGATTATAATCCCTCAGCTATCAAGGCAGAAAGGAAATGTCAACACAAGCATGAAAACCCTCAAACAATGTCAACAAAATAGTAAAATCACATTAAACACTTAACAATAAGCTCTTAAAAAGAAGGAATATGTCAGAAATGCTTCATAAAGTGTAAGAAAATAGTGCAAAATGTAAACATAGAGAAACCTGAGAAGAACTATTTTCTGCAGGTTTAATGCCAGGAAATAACGGCTGTGTAACATTTATTTGCCCTGTTATTATTATTTAACTGTGGAAATTATTTTTTTGTTCTGCAGTAATTGTTTAAATATTAATATACCGGTCGATATCGATAATTATTGACATTTTTATGACTAATAGAAAATAAGGAGCAGGAGAATAAAATATTTTATTATTAATGTAACTTCCTGTGATTATAATCCCTCAGCTATCAAGGCAGAAAGGAAATGTCAACACAAGCGTGGAAAACACTCAAACAATGTAAAATCACATTCAACATTTAACAAAAAGCTCTTAAAAATGAAGGAATATGTAAGAAATGCTTCATAAAGTGTAAGAAAATAGTGCAAAGTGTGAAAATGTAAACATAGAGAAACCTGAGAAGAACTATTTTCTGCAGGAAATAACGGCTGTGTAACATTTATTTGCCCTGTTATTCTTATTTAACTGTGGAAATTATTTTTTTGTTCTGCCGTAATTGTTTAAATATTATTAATATACTGGTCGATATCGATAATTATTGACCTTTTTATGACTAATACAAAATAAGGAGCAGGAGAATACAATATATTATTATTAATGTAACTTCCTCTGATTATAATCCCTCAGCTATCGAGGCAGAAAGGAAATGTCAACACAAGCGTGGAAAACCCTCAAACGATGTCAACAAAATAGTAAAATCACATTGAACACTTAACAATAAGCTCTTAAAAATGAAGGAATATGTAAGAAATGCTTCATAAAGTGTAAGAAAATAGTGCAAAGTGTGAAAATGTAAACATAGAGAAACCTGAGAAGAATTATTTTCTGCAGGTTTAATGCCAGGAAATAACGGCTGTGTAACATTAATTTGCCCTGTTATTCTTATTTAACTATGGAAATGATTTTTTGTTCTGCCGTAATTGTTTAAATATTATTAATATACAGGTCAATATAAATAATTATTGAAATTTTTATGACTAATGGAAAATAAGGAGAAGGAGAATAAAATATTTTATTATTAATGTAACTTCCTCTGATTATAATCCCTCAGCTATCGAGGCAGAAAGGAAATGTCAACACAAGCATGAAAACACTCAAACAATGTCAACAAAATAGTCAAATCACATTGAACACTTAACAATAAGCTCTTAAAATGAAGGAATATGTAAAAAATGCTTCATAAAGTGTAAAAAAATAGTGCAAAGTGTGAAAAT
>NC_084743.1:2592349-2604849 GCF_033978785.1 Entelurus aequoreus
GAGGGGGGGATAAAAGTTGGAAAAGTTGGCAAAAGTCCCCAAAATGTTCAAAATACCTACCCAGGTTCGAGTCCCACAAGTCCCACCGCGCAAGTCCCGGGATGCAAAAAAATGTCCAAAACGCACCCAGCAAAGTCCCACGGGAAGTGGGGGCGAAAAATGAAAAAAGTCGGCAAAAGTCCCAAAAATGTTCAAAATACCTACCCAGGTTCAAGTCCCACAAGACCCGCCGCCGGCCGCGCAAGTCCCAGGATGCAAAAAAATGTCCAAAACGCACCCAGCAAAGAAAGGCCATGTGGAGGAGCAGCAGCTTTACTTGGAGCTGCCCCCGGATGACAGAGCTTCTCACCCTATCTCTAAGGGAGAGACCCGCCACCCGGCGGAGGAAACTAATTTTGGCCGCTTGTACCCGTGATCTTGTCCTTTCGGTCATAACCCAAATCTCATGACCATAGGTGAGGATGGGAACGTAGATCGACCGGTGAATTGAGAGTAAACTCCTCTCTGAGCTGCCACCTTATTGTGGTAGAGGATTTGCGTTACCTGATTCTGATGATTTGCATTGATTGGAATCAGACAATTGTCAGGTTCAAACACTGATGACATCTATTAAACAAGACAAGAAGCAAAGAATTAAACTGAGACGGAATTTGGCTCAATATGAGGAGAGACGCTTGGACATCTGTACCCTAGGACAGTGTCATTACGCTCTGCCTAAAGATTGTACGCCTCCCCCTTTATTCGGACTTTCTCTGACCACATGACCACAGCTGCTTCTAAGGGACGAGGTCGTAAACAGCCATCGCCTTTATTTACAACAGTTCAAAAGAAAAGGTCGTAAGCAGTTCACAGAAAAGGTCGTAAAAGAGTTCAAAAAGAGGTTCGTAAAACAGTTGAAAAAGGAGGTTCAAAAAGAGGTCGTCTGGAAATTGGGCAGATCCTGCCTTCTCTCCGCTTTGTAGTCCTTGGGTTCAAACAATATCTTTCTGTTGATTACAATACATGAAAGAATACAGAAACCCTTCATGTTGCTTCCCATCCTACACAGTGGAGTTTAACAAGCCTTCTTCTTGGTAGGTTTTAAAGACAGCTTTTGCTTCTTGCCAGGAACTCACTTCAACACAAAGTATTGTGATAACTTAGATAGAATTTTTCTGACAACAGTAGTGATGATAACGTCCACATTTTCAAATGGAGGAGGAAAAAAAGTCCTCCTTTCTGTTGGGTTTTTGCCATCTTATTTGTCCAGCTTCCATATTCCTTTTTATACACTTTACAAGAAATACATCGGCGCCAAACTCCGTAGCTCGCCGGCTTTCTGAGACTCTTATTTTGTTAGCGCAGGCAGGATGAAGCAGCGCTTTTATTGTGAAGACAGGAACTGTGCAGTCGGTCTTCAGAGTTTTGGACGGCAGGTACGGATCGAGAGTCTGTTGAAATAAAAATTGTTTCTCGCCTTCCTGTCGGTCATTTTTTCTTAATAATGATCTGGCAGCAGCCAGCGTCATCCCACAAGACCCTCGGGTGCCGTGAATGTCAATCAAGTGACGTCTTGGTGAAGATTGATGATCGCTCATTTTTAGGTCTATTTCTTTAATGCCTGGCTGGCGATGGACAGGTAGATCGTGAACAACGTAATGGGCAGGAACTTTCCGGGTAAATAAAGTACCCCTCTGGGTTTCCACCGGGAACTACCTGGGTAGATTTAGTGTTTTAGCCTTTTTTGAAGCGTTCCCTGTCTAGTGTATAAAATATTCTTGCCCTGATTGACCGAATTAATCTGTGAGAACCCTCAGTGGACATAATCCCTGCTGTCAAAGCCAGTCAGGACTGGACGTGTGCGAGTCTCTGTCTCAAGGGGGCTTCAGCCTTGGCTTGGAAGCTCTCCCAGTAGGCGGGGTCTTCCTCAGTCAAAGGTGAGGCGGAGGCGATGAGGTCAGTGAAGGACAGCTGTGTGAAGGCAGGAACATACGAGGTAGGATGCTGTGAAGGAACAAGATGAATAATTACGTGTAATTACATTTTGCTCAACGATATATTGCCCAGCAAATTATTGCCGATAAACGATATTATTGTCAACATTATTTTGAGACCAAATGAACCACTGATGCATCCTAATAATGCAAGTTGTCATCGTCGTCTGCGGTGATCACTCGAAACGAGTACGATTGTCCTCCTGTTGGTGGGACTGCCTTCAGGAGAACGCCTGTGCGTGAAATCTTTTGAAGTCCGCCTTTGTGACCGTTGTGGAGCTTCTATGCAACCACTCCGCCGTTGAGGTCTTTTAATAATGCAAGTATACCCTTTCAAATGCAATCAACTTGTATTTCTTCTGTATTTTAACATTCTAATTGAAAATTATACTTTTAAATACCAGGGTAAATATCACATATTTTATGTTCAATGTGAATACTGTATCTTTGTTGTTTATACAACTTTAAAGGCCTACTGAAATGATTTTTTTTTTTTTTAAACGGGGATAGCAGATCCATTCTATGTGTGATACTTGATCATTTCGCGATATTGCCATATTTTTGCTGAAAGGATTTAGTAGAGAACAACGACGATAAAGTTCGCAACTTTTGGTCGCTGATTAAAAAAAAGCCTTGCCTGTACCGGAAGTAGCGTGACGTCGCAGGTTGAAGGACTCCTCACATTTCCCCATCGTTTACAATGCAGCAAGAGAGATTCGGACCGAGAAAGCGACGATTACCCCATTAACTTGAGCAAGGATGAAAGATTCGTGGATGAGGAACGTGAAAGTGAAGGACTAGCGTGCAGTGCAGGATGTATCTTTTTTCGCTCTGACCGTAACTTAGGTACAAGGGTTCATTGGACTCCACACTTTCTCCTTTTTCTATTGTGGATCACGGATTTGTATTTTAAACCACCTCGGATACTATATCCTCTTGAAAATGAGAGTCGAGAACGCGAAATGGACATTCACAGTGACTTTTATCTCCACGACAATACATCGGTGAAGCTCTTTAGCTACAGAGCTAACGTGATAGCATCGTGCTTAAATGCAGATAGAAACAAAAAAAATAAGCCCCTGACTGGAAGGATAGACAGAAAATCAACAATACTATTAAACCATGGACATGTAAATACACGGTTAATGCTTTCCAGGCTGGTGAAGGTTAACAATGCTATTGCTAACGACGCCATTGAAGCTAACTTAGCAACAGGACCTCACAGAGCTATGCTAAAAACATTAGCTCTCTACCTACGCCAGCCAGCCCTCATCTGCTCATCAACACCCGTGCTCACCTGCGTTCCAGCGATCGACGGAGCGACGAAAGACTTCACCCGATCATTGATGCGGTCGGCGGCCCGGAGACAGAGGAAGTCAAGGTGAGGTCGGCGGCTAGCGTGTCTGCTATCCTCCTCAAAGTCCTCCTGGTTGTGTTGCTGTAGTCCGCCACTAATACACCGATCCCACCTACAACTTTCTTCTTTGCAGTCTTCATTGTTCATTAAACAAATTGCAAAAGATTCACCAACACAGATGTTCAGAATACTGTGGAATTTTTAGATGAAAACAGAGCTTTTTGTATTGGATTCAATGGGGCCGAATACTTCCGTTTCAACCATTGACGTCACGCGCATACGTCAGCATACATAGACGTTTTCAACCGGAAGTTTAGCGGGAAATTTAAAATGTCACTTTATAAGTTAACCCGGCCGTATTGGCATGTGTTGCAATGTTAAGATTTCATCATTGATATATAAACTATCAGACTGCGTGGTCGGTAGTAGTGGCTTTCAGTAGGCCTTTAAGTTGGAGTATGCCGTTTATTAATGAGGAAAGACAATGACTCTTGTTTTCATCTTAGCATTTACGCTAGCTAGCAAGCTAAGGCTACTCGGGCCGTCATTTTATTCATAGACATGTTATAAGTAGACGCAGCATTGGCTGCTGTGACGTGAGAAATTGGGCCGCCATCTTGAAGTGGTGATGAGGAGCCGGCGAGCAGCAGTTCATTACTCCTGCCAAACGAATTGCACTGAGTGGAGCGGATCACCACTCCAAGATGGCGGCCCAACGTCTCGTCAGCGCCAGCAGGCAGTAGTGCTCCATGCTGCGTACCCTTATAAGATGTCTATGCCCTCCACCATCGACTGCTAGCTCGCCATCCACGTAATGGGCACCCCTGGTCTAGATACAATAATGCGCCTCATAATTAGACATTTTTCAGGTGACTTACTGCAGAGCGTGGCGTCTTCATGGGTCCTAATGCCACGGCAACGTGGTGGTCTTCATCCAGTAAACTCTCCTGCGCACACAAAACATTTATTGGGTCTACTAATACAACTGTTGCGAGCACAATCTGCGTTTCAACGTTCACTTTCAAAAGCAGAAACAACAAACAATGAAAAGTATTTTGCCCTTGAACATGCGGTGCCTTCCGAAGCCACAACAATAGCTGCATGTGTATACATCCTTTTACAAGTAGCATGTGTATACATCAGTGACGTGCGGTGAGGTTCATGGCTGGTGACTTCATCACAGTCAGATTTACAAACATATGAACCCTAAAGAGTATCTTATTCACCATTTGATTGGCAGCAGTTAACGGGTTATGTTTAAAAGCTCATACCAGCATTCTTCCCTGCTTGGCACTCAGCATCAAGGGTTGGAATTGGGGGTTAAATCACCAACAATTATTCCCGGGCGCGGCGCCGCTGCTGCCCACTGGTCCCCTCACCTCCCAGGGGGTGAACAAGGGGATGGGTCAAATGCAGAGGACAAATTTCACCACACCTAGTGTGTGTGTGACAATCATTGGTACTTTAACTTAACTTTAACTTTACACATACAAACTGTAGCACACAAAAAAGCTCATTTAATAAAAAAAAACCTTATTATGGTCTTACCTTTACTTATAAATGAAGTCCATGCGCCGCTGTTGTGCTGGATTAATGCACCCCCTGACGGGAGTGTTATATCAACTAAAGCCCACACTTAAAGTTTCCACGTGCAAGATTGAATCTATTTAAAAAAGTTATTTAATAAGAAGCCAAAAAGTGCAAAAACAATAATGTTCGTGTTGGAGGAGTTGTGAATGACTGAAATATGAAATCCGTGCTGCAGTCTGCAGGTGTACCTAATGTTGTGGCCCTGCAGTCATTCACAACTCCTCCAACATGAACATTATTGTTTTTGCACTTTTTGGCTTCTTATTAAATAACTTTTTTAAATAGATTCAATCTTGCACGTGGAAAGTTTAAGTGTGGGCTTTAGTTGATACAACACTCCCGTCAGGGGGTGCATTCTACGGCGGGGGTGCATTCTCTACCACCGGGAGGCGGGATTACTGCGAGCCTCAGCCAGTGCGTCTTTTGCAGCCGTTTTATGATCGCTCAGCACAAGAAATACGTTACACACATACAGTTGTTGACAAAATACACTGTATATTATATACCTCAGCTAACTAAACTATGGAAATGTATAATATAGTTCATATAGCAATACGGTAAAACTGCACAGCAGCCCTGCAGTTAGCAGAGTCCGCAATCCATGTTGAGGCACAACTGAGTGACGTGCCTCAACTGGCTGCTGATCACCGCACCGTCTCTTCTCAGTATTTGAACGGCAAATGTGAAAATTCAGCGATTTTGAATAAAAATAATCTAAAACTGGTGAAGTTAAATGGAAAATAACTTCATAGTATAATCACTGGATACATATAACAATTTAATTATTATTTTTTCTTTTTAAATTTTTTTTCTTTCCATGATGGCAGGTGAGGCCCAGCCTGACTGCACGTCACTGGTATACATCCTTTCCAAGTAGTGCCTTCAGAAGCCACAACAATAGCTGCATGTGTATACATCCTTTCCAAGTAGGCTTGCTCACAGTACCTTTGTAAGACAGTAACATGCGAGGACACATTGTGCTCAACTTCATGAACACTGTTAGAATAATTGTTTGTAAGTTATCACAAAAAAACTTCGTGTTGAAATGAGTTCCAGGCAAGAAGACAAAAGCTGTCTTTGAAACCTACCAAGAGTAAGGCTCATAAAACTCCACCGTGTAGGGGGGGAAGCAAGATGGTGTTCCTGTGTTCTTTCATGTATGGTAATCAACAGAAATATATTGTTCTAACCCAAGGACTTCAAAGCGGACAGATGACAGGATCTGCCCAATTTCCAGACGACCTCTTTTTGAAGTATTTTACAAACTCTTTTTGAACTATTTTATGGATCGCTTTTTGAACTATTTTACAAACTCTTTTTGAACTGACCTTTTCTGTGAATTGTTTACGACCTTTTCTGTGAACTTTTTGCCACCTTTGTCCTTTGGAAACAGCGGTGGCCAGGGAGGGTCCAAAATAAAAGAAGGAGGCGTGCAATCCGTTGGCAAAGCGTGCTGAGATACTGTGCAAGGGTACAGTGTACAGACGACTCTCCTCAATATTGAGTCCAAATTGAATTCTGTCTCTGTTTAATTCTTTGCCTCTTGTCTTGTTTAATAGATGTCATCAGTGTGTAAACCTGACAAAGACGGTCCTCAATGTGCTGTACTTGATGTGTTGTGTGAGTTACAGATCCACCAGTATGGGTTTTTTCACGGCCGATGCTGATCATTAGTAGTCGAGGAGGCCGATGAGCGATATTCATTTGCAGTAAAAGTTATTTCAACATGAATAGTATACGTCAGCTAGACAAATAAATATTAAATATTATTTTTTAGGAAACATGGGAGCAGTCACGACAGTCTTTTATGTGGCACTAATGTAAAATTTTGACAGATATGCAGAATATATATTGCATCTGCTGATGTAGTTGTAAAAAACACTTTAGCCGATAGAATGTACGTCAAAATGCAGCAACACTTGGTGGAGCTCCAGTATGTGTGTGTTGACTTCATCACGCCCCGCGGTTGCTGTGACATGTGCACAGAGGTCAACCTGACAGCTGCTCATTTCTTTGCCTGTCAACGCTCGCCGGCGTAAGCGTTTTGCTCGCTGATCACAACTAATAAGGCAACGTCAACAGGTGAAGGGCGACTGGCTTCCTTCAAGTCTAATCACAGTGCATTAAGGAAGCAGCCTTCCAATGTTTGCGGCTAATACACCAAAGTGTTGTTTTCCCCTCTCTCAAGAGGCCGAGTCGTGTGTGTGAGTACATGTGTGTGTGTGTGGGAGTCTTTATCTGTCTATAAATCTGTCGAATCTGTATATAAATGTTAATAAAACCTTTTAAAGAAAAGGTTACAGGATACAGAAGCTTGTCTTAAAATGTATTTTAAAAATATGTGTTTACAAAAGTAAAATAATACTTCGGATAGCCATTTACAGAGCGATTGAGAATACATAAAAATATATTACTTATTAATATACAATACCTAAAAAAAAAAAGAAAGCCAAAAATTGTCAGCATCAATAAAATAATATCAATAAAAGTTTGAAAATTATTAAAACAAAAGTGCCACAAAATTTTTTTTTACATTTTTTAAATTTTTTTGGGTCAATTCTCAAATATTATTAATCAATTTAAAACCGTAATAAATAAAAATCGCGATTTGGGTGTGAATCAAGTTTTTTTGAGCGCCTCTAGAAGACTGAGCCATTATTTTTTTTAAATAAAAAATTATTTAAATCCAGATCTGCCAAAAATATTAACTCTAGGAATGCACAATATTTGTTCTCTACCGATACTGATAAATTATTTATTATTTAATAAATTTATTTATTATTTAACTGTAGTTTGTGCACACCTGGAGGTAAGAAATATTCAAACATACTCAATCATATGTATATATATATATATATATATATATATATATATATATATATATATATATATATATATATATATATATATATATATATATATATACATACATTCATACATTTAAATGGCAAACAACATGTTTAATATTTTGCTCAAAAGATATTTCAAAGTGGAATATGTAATGTGAAGTAATTGGAGCTTTGATTAGGTCAATAATTCATAACATTATTTTTTTTTTTTGAGCAATAACAGTTTAAAAAAAATCCCACTAAAATTATTGGGTATCCAAAAGGGCCCCACTCTATTTATTTATTTATTTATTTATTTACTTACGCTTAAATCTCTGGATCAACATCAGACCCATCTGTTGATTATACAATTTTATTATGTTTTCATGTTTTTTTGTTTGTTTTATGCCTTTTTTGGTCAAAAAACTTGCTTTTTTATGGCAAACACAACAAAAATCGGCAATATTTTCCTCAGATAATATTTCAAAGTGGAATATATGATGTAAAGTAAATGGAGCCTTGAATAGGTCAATAATTCATAACATTGATTTTAATTTATTATTATGTTTGGAGCAATGACAGTTTTAAAAGAAGAAAACAGCCGGCGTGGCAGCTTTGTGTTATTTAGAGTCAACATTGCAACTTTTTCTTGTTAATTTCACCTGTCTGCTCTTTTATTCCACTTTTTATTATGTAATAATAATAATAGATGTTATTTGTAAAAAGCACTTTCCATTGAGCAAACAACCTGAAAGTGCTACAGTGTATTAAAACATTAAAATAAAAAAATAAGAAAAATAAAAACTAGAACTAGCACGCATATATCTTTTTTAAAAAGAAGGGTTTTTAAGCCTTTTTTTAAAAGCATCCACAGTCTGTGGTGCCGTCAGGTGGTCAGGGAGAGCGTTCCACAGACTGGGAGCGGCGGAGAAGAAAGCCTGGTCTCCCATGTGTTTTCTTAATAGTATTTTTAGAATGTGCCAAGGGCTGTTAAACAAATGGCTCCCGGGCCGCACTTTGGACACCCCTGGTGTCCGTCATGGTTGAAAAAAGGGACACCATGGATCCATAGTGAGCTCTCAGTCCCCCATGAGAAAACCCTGACACTAGAACTGCATTAGGCCTCAGTTACCTCTCCTGGGGTAGGATGTGAGGCTCTTTTTTAGGCCACTTGTAACCTTTTAGCAGCCACCTTCTGCCAGCATGCATGTAGGCGAGAATCGAGGAGGAGGAAGTCAGCGCCAGGGCGGGAAATAAAACAAGAGATGACCATTTGGGGATCGACATCACGCGGAGAAGATAACGTTTCATGTTCATCCTCACGTTGCACTCACTCGCGATCAGACCACCGAGCGGACATTTTGACACTATTTGCCCTCATTCTTTCTTTGATCCAGAGTGAAAGTATTTGAAATAATCACCTATTATTCTGCAATCGCATGCGTGATGCCTGACTTTCCACTGTTCAGCTTCCTAGCAAGTGTGCACTAACTGACGCGTACTAAAAACCCGTCCCGAGAGCAGGAGATGCTGTTACGCAACATGTTCTCAGGTGTACACTCAATCAAACTGGCCTCACGAGCATGTTAAATTATTAATTATTATGTTATTAAACAAGACAAGAAGAAAAGAATCAAACAGAGACAGAATTCAATTTGGACTCAATTGAGGAGAGACGCCGGGACACTGTAGCCTTGCACAGTCTCCAGCACGCTCTGGCGAAAGATTGTACAACTGCTCCTTTATTAGACTTTCTCTGACCACATGACCACAGCTGCTTCCAGAAGGGAAGTGGGTCGTAAACAGCGTTGCCTTTGGTTACAGAACAGTTCAAAAGAAAAGGTCGTAAACCATACTTGCCAACCTTGAGACCTCCGATTCCGGGAGGTGGGGGGTGAGGGGTGGGGTGGGGCGTGGTCGGGGGTGGGGCGGGGGTGTGGTTGGGGGCGTGGTTAAGAGGGGAGGAGTATATTTACAGCTAGAATTCACCAACTCGAGTATTTCATATATATATGTATGAAATATTTATTTTATTATACATATAAATAAAATAAATACTTGAATTTCAGTGTTCCGGAGGCTATCCAGTAGATGGCAGTATTGTCCTGTTTAAGAGTGTCACAACATTGCTGTTTACGGCAGACAAACTGCTTTACGGTAGACGAAAACGTGACTGCTGTTGTTGTGTGTTGTTACCGCGCTGGGAGGACGTTAATGAAACTGCCTAACAAGAAACCCACATAAGAAACCAAGAACTCGCCCTCAATCATTCTACAGTTATAACGTGATTGAGCAGGCACGCTGTTTATATCGTGGGAAAGCAGACGTGAAAACAGACTGTCGCCGCTGTCCCCACTCAGGTCCGCATTGAGCTGGAGGGGGCGTGGCCTCCAGCTCCGGCTGAATTCCGGGAGTTTATCGGGAGAGGCGCTGAATTCCGGGAGTCTCTCTATAAAACCGGGAGGGTTGGCAAGTATGTCGTAAACACTTCAGAGAAAAGGTCGTAAACGAGTTCAAAAAGAGGTTAGAAAAAACAGTCCAAAAAGACGTTCGTAAAACAGTTGAAAAAGAGGTCGCCTGGAAATTGGGCAGATCCTGCCTTCTCTCCGCTTTGAAGTCCTTGGGTTAGAACAATATCTTTCTGTTTGATTACAATACATGAAAGAAAACAGAACACCTTCATTTTGCTTCCCCCCCTACACAGTGGAGTTTTACGAGCCTTACTCTTGGTAGGTTTCAAAGACAGCTTTTGTCTTCTTGTTGGGCAAGTTTTTTGTGATAACTTAGAACCAATTATTCTAACAGTAACTCACCATCTACTCAATTTTATAGCAGTTTATAGATTGAATTAATACATTGTAAGGTTTCCTAGTTAGTATTTTTGGGAGATCTGTATCAGAATAATTGTATCTAAGTTATCACGAAACTTTGTGTTTCAATGAGTTCCCGGCGAGCAGACAAAAGCTGTCTTTTATCCTACCAAGCAGAAGGCTTGTAAAACTCCACTGTGTAGGATGGGAAGCAACATGAAGGTGGTCTGTTTCTTTCATGTATTGTAATCAACAGAAATATATTGTCTTGACCTGAGATCTACAAAGCAAAGAGGAAGCAGGACCTCCCCTCCAGGCACCGCTTCTTTGAACTGTTTTACCACCTTTTCTTTGAACTGTTTTAATCAAAGGCGATGGCTGTTTACAACCCCCGTCCCTTAGAAACAGCTGTAATCAGGGAATGTCCAAATAAAAGAGGAGGCGTACAGTCTCTCGCCAGAGCGTGTGACGACACTGTGCAAGGGTACAGTGTCTACACGTCTCTCCTCAATTGAGCCAAATTTAATTCTGTCTCTGTCTAATTCTTTGCTTCTTGTCTTGTTTAATAGATGTCATCAGTGTTTGAACCTGACAATCTGGATTGAAATAATTTCTTATTTTTTGAAAAAGAATGGCTCAGCGGTTAGTCTTCTAGAGGTGCTCAAAAAACTTTATTCACATACAAATCACGATTTATTCCGATTGAAAATGGATTAATACATTTTGAGAATTGATTAAGAAAAATTTAAAAAAATTGGAGGTTATTTTTGGCACTTTTGTTTTAATAATTAATTCTTGATATTATTTTTTGATGTTGACAATTTTTGGTTTTATTTTTTTTTATTTTTTTTAAAGTATTGTACAGAACCCAAAACCAGTGAAGTTGGCATGTTGTGTAAATGGTAAATAAAAACAGAATACAATGCTTTGCAAATCCCTTTTTAACTTATATTCAATTTAATAGACTGCAAAGACAAGATACTTAACGTTCGAACTGGAAAACTTTATTTTTTTGCAAATATTAGCTCATTTGGAATTTGATGCCGGCAACATGTTTCAAAAAAGCTGGCACAAGTGGCAAAAAAGACTGATGAAGTTGAGGAATGCTCATCAAACACTTATTTGGCACAGGTTTTGTAGTTTAAGTAAATAAAAATTGGGCTCCAGCAAAAAGGGCTGTTGTTTGAACCGTGCTTATTGTTAGTATATGTTTTTATTTTTTATTTTTAACACTAAATACTGGTATCATGTGTGTTTATTTTGTGTCTGCTGATGTAGTTGCACAATAAATAAATAAATATATCCAACAAAAAGGGCCTATATGGATATACGTCAAAAAGCCAATAGTCAGTGGATCTCTAGTCAATACTGCAATTTAAAAACAATGTTCAACACATTTATTTAATTTCAATTAGAAAAGGTCAAAATGATAACACTACTGATATTTCTTCACCCAAAAGGTCCAGATCAATATAACAAGATGCAAAGTTGAGCTTTTCTGGACATTCCAGACAGGCATGCACTAGAGGGATGTTCAAAGCAGCTTTTCTGTTTCCACACATACTCACTTCAAACACCCAGTCGTGGTCTTCCTCTTCATCCAGGTGCATTCTGGTCCGGCAGAGCACGGAGGTCTGTGTGGGCGCTTCAGAAGACAGGTGAAACTCCGCCCTCTGCAGATTCAAACCCAGCCCGGTCCCGATGGCTTTGATGAAACTTTCTTTCAAGGCCTTGAGGAGAGAGGCAAAAGTTGAGGTAAGGTTTTTGATAAAAAATGTTTATGATTTTTACTTAAAATGATGAGAACGTGTTGGCTAAATGAGTATTGGGGCGCATGCGGGGCTAACTACAGGGAATCCAAGCACAAACAGTCTAAATAATTGGTTCCAGGACTGACCGTGGTAAATGAATTCCTGCGAAATAGGATTATTAATAGGGATGT
>NC_084743.1:2607349-2619849 GCF_033978785.1 Entelurus aequoreus
TGATGATATCAGAGCTTGACGTCTCCGAGCCACCCGCTCAATCTCGCAGCTTTACTTAGCACCGACATCGCCGCCCTGCTCCATCTGTGTGTGTGATGGAGGAAGACAATATTGTGCATCTCTCCCCGCACACATGCGACCAAGCAGCCATGCAATGTGATAACAAGGTTGTGTGGTCGCTATGGTTACCCAGTGGCGGTAGAACATGGCGAGCTGCCGGCGCTCGGAGCCGGCTGACAGGATGGCGTGCCACTCGTGCGGCGTGAACTGACGAGTCATGACGCGGAAGAACTCCGGTACGGTGCTGCTACCTGAGGGGAGCAAGAGACGTAGTGAGGACGAGGTTTGGGTCGGGGATACGAGCGGAGAAGAGACGGATGACAAAGAAGTGCAATGGGAGTTTGCTGTGGTATGTCACTGACAGAAGGGACACACAAAGATTCATAGTACTGTAATAGGCTCCTACTCAGCAGTATAGACAATGTGGACGGTTACTGTAATAGCATGCAAACAAGAAGACTCCTTTTTCTCAGATGGGACAACAGCGACATCTAGTGGCCAAACTAAGAACACGTCCAATACATACAGTGGGGAAGTATTTCATCCCCTTCTGGTTCTGTAAGCTCTACCCCCTTAAATAGATACGAACACTTCAGAATGTCTATGCTAGGTTAATAATAACAGAAAAACCAAACAATAAAATTAATTTGGGTTTAATCAAGGCAAAAAATATTGGATCCTCAAGCAAAGTGTGACTTCTTACTAGGACTGGGCAATATGTCTAAAAACTGTATCACCATATTAGTGTTTTCGATATCAATAATTACTGATATTTTTTATGACCTATGGAAAATAATACTTCTGCTTTCTTCCCAGTTTAAAAAAATAAAAAAAAATAATAAAATATATATATATACACACATATACATATATGTATATATATATATATATATATATATATATATATATATATATATATATATATATATATATATATATATATATATATATATATACACACATATACATATATATATATATATATATATATATATATATATATATATATATATATACATACATATATATATACTGTATATATATATATATGTGTGTGTATGTATATTAAAATGTGTATATATATATATATAATATATATATATAAATAAATGTGTATATATGTGTATATGCATATATAAATGTGTATATATATATAAATGTGTATATATATATGTGTATATGCATATATAAATGTGTATATGTATATATAAATGTGTATATATATGTGTATATGCATATATAAATCTGTATATGTATATATAAATGTGTATATATGTGTGTATATGCATATATAAATGTGTATATATGTGTGTATATGCATATATAAATGTGTATATGTATATATAAATGTGTATATGCATATATAAATGTGTATATATATATATATATATGAGTGTGTATATATACATATATATAAATGTGTATATATGTGTTTATATGCATGTATAAACGTGTATTTATGATTGTGTATATATATATATATGTGTGTGTGGCCTAGCCCACAGGGTGTTGTGATGCGTCTAGTGCAGTAGTTAGGGGGAAGGTTGCATGTCTACTTCCCATCTGCTTGCTAACCTCTCGCTTACAGACACTGCCGCTGGCTAGCCTTTGTGGTGAACGGAGAAGCAGCCTTGTGCGTCAGTCTTCTCCTGCCAGTACAGAGCCTCTCCTTCACCAAGACTCCTGTCAGGCCTCCACGTGGCCACACACGGTAACTTGAGCCCTGCGGCTCAAGGCAAACGTGGCAGGGGATCTCGGAGCTGCAGTGGTCCCCAGAGGCGTGATGCGCAGGCCCACATTGTGGACACGCCCTGGCATCACCCAACCACTTCCCCGCTGCCTTGTGGGTTAGTCTGGGAAGACAAAGGCTAGGGGAGCACACCCTGAAAGAAAAGCAAGTGACGTTGGAGACTGCGCGTTCCCATCATCAAAAAAGACCTCAACGGCGGAGTGGGCGGATGATGGATGTAGAGAACCTCCACAACGGTCACAAAGGCGGAAGAAGGCTGCAGCAAAGATGGGCCCCCAATTGTCTTGGTTTCCATGCCATTGGACCCTGGTCTTTTCTTTGCCAAGGACAGTGTGGTGACTGCCTGTGCACCAGTTTCCCCACTTTAAAAGATTCCCCGCACAGGCGTTCTCCCGAAGGACCCATCATTACCCAACCCCCCTATAAGTCCTATGGCGACCAGGAAATGGTGACGGGAGCAGGACAGTGAAGTCTGGGAGCTTCTAGCCACGCACTGGCACATAGGCGGTGGATGCCTGATTCAGTCGCCTTGCTCTTGGATCGAGGCAGAGAGAGCATTTCGGCAGCAGCACCCACGTCTGAGCAGCCCTATTTAGGATCCACTCTGCTCACCCTACACGGGAAGGGGCTAGAAAAGGTGCCCTAAAAATAGCCTGCCTCCTATAACCTGACTGGAATACCGCGTCCAGTGGGTTCACCTGATAGCGGTCGAAAAACAAAAACAAAAACAATGAACTTTGGAGCTTGGAATGTGAGAACACTTATGGACAGTGCCTCCAGCAATTGTCCAGAAAGAAGATCGGCGATCGTTGCCAGGGAGTTGAAAAGGTGCAAGATCGATATTGCTGCCCTGTCTGAAACCCGCTTGGCTGATGAGGGGCAACTAAAGGAGGAGAAAGGGGGATACGCTTTCTTCTGGAAGGGAAAAACAGCTGATGAACCCAGAATCCACGGAGTGGGATTTGCCATCAGAAACCGGCTCATCTCCCAACTCTCCGAATCTCCAATAGGCATCAATGAGCGACTCATGACCCTACGCTTGAGGCTCTCAAACAATCAGATGGCAACGGCTGTGAGTGCCTATGCACCAACTTTGGACTCACATGATGAAGACAAGGAGACCTTCTATGCAACCTTAGACCAGGTTCTATCGGATATCCCGAAAGAAGAGAAGATCCTTCTACTCGGGGACTTCAATGCCAGGGTTGGCAAGGATCACAAGCTCTGGAAAGGCACTCTAGGTAAAGAAGGTGTTGGGAATGTCAACTCCAACGGAGTCCTTCTTCTGTCAACGTGTGCTGAACATGACCTTCTAATAACAAACACCCTTTTCCGCCAGAGAAACCGGTTCAAAACGTCCTGGATGCATCCCAGATCAAAGCGCTGGCATCTCATAGACTACGTCATTGTCAGGGCCAGAGATCGTAAGGATGTTAACATCACCAGGGCCATGATTTGTGCAGACGACTGCTGGACAGACCACCGCCTCATCCGCTCCAAAATGAACATCGAGCTGCGGCAGAAGAGGAGGACACAAAGGAGACTGTTCCGCCCTAAATTTCACATTGATAGCCTTGGAGACACAGATAGGGTGCAACATCTACAAAACACCCTGTCTGTGAGACTCCCGGAAGAATATCCTGAGGATGTGGAGGAACACTGGAAGGCTCTTAAGACCACGCTACTTGAAACCAGCAAGGATACCATTGGCTACAGGACTAGGAAACACCAGGACTGGTTCGATGAAAACGACATCGAAATACAACAGCTGATTGATGCCAAAAGGAAAGCTTTTTGTTCTTGGCAGAGCGACATCAACTGCAGGGACAAAAGGCAGGCCCACGCCAAGGCAAAGGCACTTGTCCAGAGCAGAGTGAGAGAGCTGAAAAACAAATGGTGGATGGAGAAGGCTCTGGAAATCCAGAAGCTTGCTGACTCTGGGGATACCAGGGGTTTCTTCAACGCTACCAAGGCTGTTTATGGGCCCAGCTATCGAGGCCTAAACCCCCTCCGCTCTAAAGATGGACAAACCCTGCTCAAGGACGATGTAGGTATCAGTTCCAGATGGCGTGAACACTTCCAAGAGCTCCTGAATCGGAACTCCCCAATGGAGATGGAAACCATCAACCAGATTCCTCAGCGACCCATCATGGAGCATTTGGGTGATCCTCCCACCGAAAATGAGGTCCAGGCTGCCATCAGAAAACTGGGTAACAACAAGGCTTCCGGACCAGATGGGATACCAGCAGAAATATTAAAGCAAGGCGGACCAAAACTCCTTTGCCACATCCATAGCCTCATTGGTAAAATCTGGGATAAGGAGGAAATCCCAGCCGAACTCAGGGACGCCCTCATTGTCACCATCTTCAAGAAGGGAGATAAGGCGGACTGTGGCAACTACAGAGGCATCTCTCTCCTATCCACAACAGGAAAAATACTGGCCCGTATTTTGGCAAACCGGTTATTGCCGCTGTCAGAAGAGATCCTCCCAGAGTCCCAGTGTGGCTTTCGTCCAGCTAGGGGAACATCGGACATGATTTTTGCAGTTCGTCAACTGCAAGAGAAATGTCGAGAACAACACCTGCCACTATACATGGCATTCATTGACCTTACAAAGGCCTTTGATTCTGTGAACAGAACCGCCCTCTGGGGTGCCCTCTCCAAGATCGGATGCCCAGACAAGTATTTGAAGATCTTGCGTCTGTTGCACGACGACATGACCGCAGTGGTAGTTGGAAATGGCGGCTCTGAAACGGCTCCCTTCAAAGTTGACACTGGGGTCAAGCAGGGCTGCATCATCGCACCAACCCTGTTTGCTATCTTCATCTCAACCATACTTCACCTCACCAGTCAAAATCTGCCTGAGGGAGTCCAGTTCATATACCGGACAGACGGCGGGCTCTTCAACCTGAGTAGGTTCAGGGCAAAAAGCAAGGTGCTTATATCCTCCATTACAGAGCTTCAGTACGCAGATGACAATGCTCTTGTTGCTCATTCTGAGCTGGACCTCCAGAACATCATGGATGCTTTTGCCAGAGCGTACCGACTCCTGGGACTTGACATCAATATAAAGAAGACTCAGATCCTGTACCAACCGGCCCCTGACACACCCTACCAACCCCCCACAATTTATGTGGACAACAACATCTTGGAAAACGTGGAGCATTTCGCTTATCTTGGCAGTTTTCTTTCAACGAGAGCTGTCATCGATGCCGAGATCCACCACCGCATAGGTTGTGCCAGCGCAGCTTTTGCTAAGCTCAAGAAAATAGTTTTCGAGAATCGGGTCATCCAGACCAACATCAAGCTTCTTGTATATAACGCTGTAGTTCTGCCCACTCTGCTCTACGGGGCTGATAGTTGGACCACCTACAGCAGACACCTGAAGGCTCTGGAGCAGTACCACCAGCGATGTCTCCGCAAGATCCTCAGGATCAGCTGGGAAGATAGGCGTACCAACATTAGTGTTCTGAAGGAAGCTAACATGCCCAGCATCACTACAACTGTCATTCGGCACCAGCTGCGATGGACAGGCCATGTAATTCGCATGCCAGACAGTCGCCTTCCAAAACAGATGTTGTACGGACAACTGACGGAAGGACAACGCACCCAAGGGGGGCAAAAGAAGCGGTATAAAGATAACCTCAAAATCCACCTGAGGAAATGCTGCTTCAACCTCAACACCTGGGAGGATGATGCCCACCAGAGGGTTTTGTGGAGCAGGATGGTCCATGAAGGCACAGCACAATTAGAAAAGGACCTCCACCGTGCCGCGGAAACCAAGAGGCAACAAAGAAAGGAGAGATCCACTACCAAAACAGCTCCTCAGACCTCCACCACAACCACCACTACTACCACGACAATCACGCACATATGCCCCCACTGCAATAGAGTCTGTGGATCACGGATTGGCCTCTACAGCCACCTGAGGACCCACAGATGACCAGACTCACCAACGGGAGGACTATCATACTCGCTTCGAGTGATCGCCAATGAATGAATGAATGAATGAATATATATATATATATATATATATATATATATATATATATATATATATATATAAATGTGTATATATATATATATATATATATATATATATATATATATATATATATATATATATATATATATATATATATATATATATATATATATATATATATATATATATATATATATATATATATATATATATATATATATATATGCAAAGAATCAAGCTTATACTATACAAACTTTTCCATTCAGTTGGTAAATCTAAGTTCCATTGTACTTATTTTCGCAGTAGCAGAATAACAAAATATTAACGGAAACACAGAACATTGGAACTTTTACAGTATGCTCCATTTAGTACTTCACAAGCACAATGCTCTGAGATACTGAAACTGTGTATCACCCCGTGTACAAAAATGTAAAAGCAGACGCCAAAAGAGAAATGCAACATTTTCTGCTGACCCCAGCACTTATTTACCAGGCATGGATGTCTTCATGATGTCCACCCCGACTTGCATCCCTTTCTCAGCAGCGAGCACTGCATAGTCACCTTGGTGGGAGATGTTGAAACTCCAGGTCACATCTGGGCTGACCTGGAGAAATAGCCGTATTACAACACAAATACTTTATTTCCACAATAGGAATGATTTATTATTATAAAAATAGAATATAGGCCTAAATCCTCCTGGTCAACTTTTTAGTCAACCTACCAACAACATATCAATTGGCACTATTGCCGTCCTCCCACGTAGCTCAGACCTACTTCCTGTTCCTGTCTACAGTAATGTCTGAGTAATGTAGTATACGGGCATGTGCTTCCTAGTTTACATGTATTTACATATTTATTTAACATGTATTTATCCAGCGAAAGGAAATTAAGAACATATTTTCATTTAGATTGCTGACCTAGCAAGGAGGCAACATTTGCATGTTAGAGATGTTGACGTGTGATGATAATCTCTCATCGGCGATCATTTACCAACAAAAAATATCACTATAGATTGCTTTAACAGTTAAAAAAAATTCTTAAATGTGTTGAAACGTAAATTATTGTTTAAGATGGAATGTCTGCAACTTGTGCACGACAACAAGGAAGCCTTTTTTGATGTTTCTTTCTGTAACTATAATTAATTATTACTATCATTAGGTATAATGAATTAAAACAGTACAATCATTTGACAATGAGCCTTGAGTATGTGATTTTACTGCCATCTAGTGTCTACTTTTAAGGCTGTGCGGGTTAAAATGAGTAGATTGATAGATACTGCAGATCAGTGGTCCCCAACCACCGGGCCGCGGCCCCCGATTGGTACCGGGCTGCGCAAGAAATCAAAAAAATAAAATAAAAAAATAAAAATTATCTTTTTTTTTTTTTTTTAAATAAATCAACATAAAAACACAATATATACATTATATATCAATACAGTCTGCAGGGATACAGTCCGTAAGCGCACATGATTGTATTTCTTTATGAAAAAAAAAACAAACTATTCCACCCCCCACAGAACGACACAGGAAGTCCTTCATACCAACAGCCATCAGACTGTGTAATGCATATGTTCCGTTTTGACAGTACTTAAATTTACAATAGACTGTATTTATATTATTCATATGTGAATAATGCTGTAAAATAGACTGTATTTATATTATTCACATGTGAATAATGCTGTATAATAGACTGTATTTATATTATTCACATGTAAAAAATACACAAGTGCTTATTGTTTATTGTGAGCGAACTGTGGTGCTGAATTTCCCCCAGGGATCAATAAAGTACTTTCTATATACCCTATATATTTAGCATTTTTCTTTAGTTGCTTTATTGAGTTGTTTTTGTACTGTTTCTGTACTTGTTTTGATTAGGGATGTAATATCGGCAGTCCGATATTATCGGCCGATAAATGCTTTAAAATGTAATATCGGAAATCATCGATATCGGTTTCAAAAAGTAAAATTTATGACTTTTTAAAATGCCGCTGTGAAAACGAACGTAGGGAGAAGTACAGAGCGCCAATAAACCTTAAAGGCACTGCCTTTGCGTGCCGGCCCAGTCACATAATATCTACGGCTTTTCACACACACAAGTGAATGCAAGGCATACTTGGTCAACAGCCATACAGGTCACACTGAGGGTGACCGTATAAACAACTTTAACACCGTTACAAATATGCGCCACACTGTGAACCCACACCAAACAAGAATGACAAACACATTTCGGGAGAACATCCGCACCGTAACACAACATAAACACAACAGAACAAATACCCAGAACCCCTTGCAGCACTAACTCTTCCGGGACGCAACAATATACACCCCCCCTACCTCCTCATGCTCTCTCAGGGAGAGCATGTCCCAAATTCTAAGCTGCTGTTTTGAGGCATGTTAAAAAAAAATAATGCACTTTGTGACTTCAATAATAAATATGGCAGTGCCATGTTGGCATTTTTTTCCATAACTTGAGTTGATTTATTTTGGAAAACCTTGTTACATTGTTTAATGCATCACAACAAAATTAGGCATAATAATGTGTTAATTCCACGACTGTATATATCGTATTGGTTGATATCGGAATCGGTAATTAAGAGTTGGACAATATCATATCGGCAAAAAAGCCATTATTGGACATCTCTAGTTTTGATCAGTATTATTTATTTGCTTGTATGTTTTAATGTTGTAAATGTTGAATACTATATATAAGGGTTAAAAACAAAAACAAAAAAAAACTCACGCACTTCCGTTGGTGCAGCAAGGTATGGTTTCCCTCTCGGCGATCGTTCCAGGCGGAACTGTGCCCAGGGAATGTGCATCCTCTCACACACGAATCTTCTCAGCAGCAATCTGCCGGCCTGACACATTACACAATATAAACAACACATTGCACAATATAAAAGACACATTGCAGAATATCAACAAGTGGCCGGCCTGACACATTGCAGAATATCAACAAGTGGACACTAATACACAATTAAGCAAGCATGTATAGGTGAGGGCCGACATCCGGGCAACTGAGCTACATACGGGCTTTTCGAGCCATAGCAACCAGACTGGCGTTGAAAACAAACCGTTGCCATTACTCTTTAACCTGTCGACCTACGCTGTTTAAACCCGTCATTCTGCCTCCAAAATGCCGAAAAACTGTGTTGTTTTTGGTTGTGCTAACCACAACTGGAAACAGGGAAAACAAAGGTTGTATTTTGTTCTGCCAAAGCGTGATAAAAGCCCACAGAGACGAGACAAATGGCTCGCAGCTTTACACCGGGACAACGAGGACGGTTCTCACTGGAGTCCCCCAAAGTCCCGGGTCGTGTGTTCGGATCACTTCGTTTCTGGTAAATATAAGGAACAAAAATCCACCTTCTTAACCACAACTTGGCTATACCGTCCGTGCTAATATTGTACTTGTTGAATTTGTACCTTATAACGTTCGACAGCTGAAGTTGTTGTTGTACAAAAATAACATGCGGTATATACTATATAGTCTATAGCCTAACTAGCTATTTTCGAAAACCGGTTTCGTTTAAATTTGCACTTAACAGTTGGGTTTTTAAAAACCAATAACATATAATTTTCATGTTGCCATTTAATCAACTTTTCAAGACAGTCGCAAAATGCTGTCTGCAAGACTTTTCAATACAAAGACATATATTTTGTACATTATTCGCCTGATGTACTGCGCCTTCATAAGGCTACTAGGGGTCAGTCTGCTTTCTTTTGGGGTTTTTTGCCGGACATTCCAGTATTATTTACCCGTAATCTTGGTATTACTTTCCTTATTAGGTTATTTCGCCACCTCCCCCTTCTCTGTTTAAACTCTCCTTTGTTGTACTTAAACAATACATGTAGCCCTCAAATCTCTCAATATTTTATACACTAACACTTGATCTTGTTGTTGATAACTTCCGCGTCTCTTTCTTAGTAGCGCGCAGGCTAAGCTAACTAGCAAGCTAAGCTAAGCCTGAGAAGCTTTAAAGTTCACTGAGACGAGTCTGACGCAAATATTACATTTTCGTTTTTTCACACGATATGCGAAATAGTAAAAATGCGTAAATGAAGGATTTAACGCCGACTTCCAAGCCACAACGCTCGTTAAATGCTTTTTCTGTCAATGCTGTGTTCGCTGTGAGCTGGTTTGTTTTCAACGAATTCCCGGTTGCTAGGGGATTGGTAGGCGGAAGTGACGTAGGTCCGCCCTCACCTATTCACTCACCATGGCTGATTTGGCATCTTTGGCAAACACAAACTTTCCGATCCTGTCTTTCTCCTCCTGCTGAACACAGCGAGCAGCAAACAACCACTCGGAGCTGCTCGGTGTCCAAGATCCGCAGCGGAAGGCCCAGCGAACAGACGCCATCTTGTCGCCGACGTCTGTCATCTACCTTACTAGCACAGCCGCCTTGTTAGCACTGTGTTAGCACAGCGCGCTAGCCAGTTACATGTCCGAATGATTGACAGCTAAACTGAGATATTCACCAGTACTCTCCAGCTCTGCCTAAAAGTGCGAATACGCGTTCGCTATAAAGTAAAATAGTAAGCCGCTAACTTGCTGCATATTTGTGTTTGACAGCCCTACTAACACATGTCCGGAAGTAAATAGGGATATTAGATGACGTCACCGGCAGTCACTGTGACGGTTGACCAATAGGATACATCGACACTGAGCATGATGCGTTCAGGTACTTAAAAGAAAAGTTGTAAAAATGTCAATAGTCATTAAATACGACTAAAAATCATACCTGCCAACCTTGAGACCTCAGAATTAGGGATATATTCATAATATGTATGTATATATATATACATATATATTTATATTCACTATACTCTAGCAATTGGTTCTGCAGCCTCCGTAGCAGAACCTCCAGGTTCTGTAAAAGCTTTGTCCCTCGGGCCGCAAGACTCTTGAACGCATCATAATAATCCCCTCAATCCCCCCCCAAAAATGGATGAACTCGCTGGAATATAAAGACAATATAACATACATCCATAAACGTGGATGCATATGCAAAAGTGCAATATATTTATCTATACAGTAATCTATTTATTTATATCTGCACCTTATTGATTTTTTTATTCCGCACTACCATGAGCTAATGCAACGAAATTTCGTTCTTATCTGTTCTGTAAAGTTCAAATTTGAAGGACAATAAAAAGGAAGTCTAAGTCCAAGTCTATATACATACACACAAAACAAATGAGCATCGGACTTTCTTTTTTTCTTTTCTTTTCTTTTTTTTACATATTTGAAAAGGAGTGAGAAGAAGTTTACACTTATTTAATCCCACCCCTTTTCTTTAAATCATAAATTACTCTGAGCTAGAACTACCTGTTCACTCTATGTACAAACTTAATGAACTTGTATATACATAAATTATAGATATATACATACATATGCATACTACACACATACATAGCCACACCATTACCACTAGTGATCATGGAAATGGTATCATGCCACCACAGCATATACCATACATATGTATGTATGTATATATATATATATATATATATATATATATATATATATATATATATATATATATATATATATATATATATATATATATATATATATATATATATATATATAAATATATATATATATATATAAGTATATATATATATATATACACAGCATATATATATATATATATATATATATATATATATATATATACATATATATATATATATATATATATATATATATATATATATATATATATATACAGCATATATATATATATATATATATATATATATATATATATATATATATATATATATATATATATATATATATATATATATATATATATATATATATATATATATATATATATATATATATATAATTGGCCCTCTAGGGGCAGCCACAATTGCAAGTGGTCCTCAATAAAAACTGTTTGACCCCCCCTGCTTTATGGGTTTTTAAAGGGCATTTGGCCATCCTAGATGTGTGCAAGCAAAGTGTTAGGGGTTGTAGACGATCAGGAGATAGCCTCATGTCCACGTTGACTTGAAAGTAATCAGCAAAGTCATCAGATTGAAGCAACAATGTTGAGGTCATTGGATTTGAGATGGTATCAGCAAATGACACATAAGAATGTGCGGAGATAAAAGCAAAACCTTTTACGTTTAATTGATGGTGCAAGTATTTTCGGTTCAATATTGTCTTATTTTGGACCACTGTATATTTTTCTGGTTATTGATTATTATTTCCCTGTGTTTTTATGTTTAGTCCAGTCATCAATGCTCCTCCCTCCTTGTTTCTGCTTCCCACTGCAGCACTTGACTACACTCATGCCGCTGATTGACAATCAGCAGACGCACCTGTCACTGGCTGTCAATCAGGAAGCTTTGTGTGCCCAGAGGGACGACGCTGGTTTTTCCATTTCCGAAGACAAGTAGATCATCATTTTACCTGCACGTTGCCTCCTGTCTCTGCATCCCGGGGTGACGCCAGCAGCTGCCATGAGGTTAAGTAACAACAACAGTTTTGCCATTTATTAGACATTTTTCTTCAGTGGTTTCCTCCGTGCTGCAGCATGATTTAAACACAACCATTTGGAGTGAAATTACTGCCAAAACTACACACAAAAAAAACAATTTGCAAGTAAAAAAAACTAATTTCTTCGATTAAAGAAACGATTCGCAAGTTTTAAAAAATAGCTATTTTCTGCAAGAAAAAACGATTCTC
>NC_084743.1:2624849-2629849 GCF_033978785.1 Entelurus aequoreus
CCTTTTTTTTTTTTAGATATATGCGTGCTAGTTCTAGCTATTAGGCTATTTTTTTTTAACACACTGTAGCACTTTGAGGTTGTTTGCTCAATGTAAAATGCTTTTTACAAAAAAAATGTATTATTATTATTATTATGGCGTCAAAATAGTGCCACGGTCCACGAGCATGAAAAAAAACACGTGTGCGATGTCTCTTTTTCTCGACGCATTCATTGTTCTTTATGTGTGGCACTTTGGGCGGGGGGCATTGGATACACGGACCCTCCTCTCTGATTGGTCACTTTAAACAATATGGGCCTACGAAGATCTAAATACCAGTTCGCTAAACAGTTATAACATTGCGTGTACTAATTATTGATCCACCAAGACATTGCGTGTGCAATCGATAACTGGTGTGGACCGCCCTGTTTAAATGAGGTTCTTGCGTTCGCTGCGCCATGGAGACACTCATTTACTGCACGTTTTAAAACATGCAGCAAACAAATAAAATATGTAGCACTTTTTGAGGGGGCGTTTTAGACGCAGTATTGCAGTGATATAAGTTCATTACATGCAAAGAGAAACATGTCAATCATTTAGATGACGGTGTAATTGTCTTAGATTTTCAATTGGAAGTTTTGATAAGCTGTAAGCCATGATCATCACAATTCTATCAAAATAAGCTAACTAGGGGCACACCCTGGAATGTTCCAGATGCAAGAAAATATTGCAATGTGTTTTTTTTAAATATATTGGAGATATTGTAATAATATCGTTTCTGTATGAAAAAACAAACATCATTAAAAAAAAACACTAAAACGCATCAATTGAATTTGTTTTAATTAGCCCCTTAAGTCATCCGGCAGCTATAAAATTATAAAATTATATTGCTGAATATTTAGATAGTCCATATATGTTGACAAGCATACACAGGATGGAGCTGCAGCGCCATCGACTCCTTTTTTCACTAAAACGCATCAATTGAATTTGTTTTAATTAGCCCCTTAAGTCATCCGGCAGCTATAAAATTATAAAATGATATTGCTGAATATTTAGATAGTCCATATATGTTGACAAGCATACACAGGATGGAGCTGCAGCGCCATAGACTCCTTTTTTTCACTAAAATGCATCAATTTAATTTGTTTTAAATTAGCCCCTTAAGTCATCCGGCAGCTATAAAATTATAAAATTATATTGCTGAATATTGAGATAGTCCATATATGTTGACAAGCATACACAGGACGAAGCTGCAGCGCGATGGACTAATTTTTTCACTTAAACACATCCATTTAATTTGTTTTAATTAGCCCCTTAAGTCATCCGGCAGCTATAACATTATAAAATGATATTGCTGAATATTTAGATAGTCCATATATGTTGACAAGCATACACAGGATGGAGCTGCAGCGCCATCGACTCCTTTTTTCACTAAAACGCATCAATTTAATTTGTTTTAATTAGCCCCTTAAGTCATCCGGCAACTATAAAATTATAAAATAATGTTGCTGAATATTTAGATAGTCCATATATGTTGACAAGCATACACAGGATGGAGCTGCAGCGCCATCGACTCCTTTTTTTCACTAAAATGCATCAATTGAATTTGTTTTAATTAGCCCCTTAAGTCATCCGGCAGCTATAAAATTATAAAATAATGTTGCTGAATATTTAGATAGTCCATATATGTTGACAAGCATACACAGGATGGAGCTGCGGCGCCATCGACTCCTTTTTTTCACTAAAATGCATCAATTGAATTTGTTTTAATTAGCCCCTTAAGTCATCCGGCAGCTATAAAATTATAAAATTATATTGCTGAATATTGAGATAGTCCATATATGTTGACAAGCATACACAGGACGAAGCTGCAGCGCGATGGACTCATTTTTTCACTTAAACACATCCATTTAATTTGTTTTAATTAGCCCCTTAAGTCATCCGGCAGCTATAACATTATAAAATGATATTGCTGAATATTTAGATAGTCCATATATGTTGACAAGCATACACAGGATGGAGCTGCAGCGCCATCGACTCCTTTTTTCACTAAAACGCATCAATTTAATTTGTTTTAATTAGCCCCTTAAGTCATCCGGCAGCTATGAAATTATAAAATGATATTGCTGAATATTTAGATAGTCCATATATGTTGACAAGCATACACAGGAATGAGCTGCAGCACCATCGACTCCTTTTTTCGCTAAAACGCATCAATTGAATTTGTTTTAATTAGCCCCTTCAGTCATCCGGCAGCTATAAAATTATAAAATAATGTTGCTGAATATTTAGATAGTCCATGTATGTTGACAAGCATACACAGGATGGAGCTGCAGCGCCATCGACTCCTTTTTTTCACTAAAACGCATCAATTTAATTTGTTTTAATTAGCCCCTTAAGTCATCAGGCAGCTATAAAATTATAAAATGATATTGCTGAATATTTAGATAGTCCATATATGTTGACAAGCATACACAGGACGGAGCTGCAGCGCCTTCGACTCCTTTTTTTCAGCTATTTCCACGCAACTGTCAATTTGCCTTTCTAGACGTACTAAACATTTCAGTCTTGATAAATCACACTGCGTGTGCTAAATATTCATATTTAAAATGTTTCCTCCCAGTATAGATGACCAGCATATCTTCACATTCATGAAGACTATTTTAAGAGACACAACCGTCCGCGCACAGTTTGAGTTGATCACGTCTGCGTGTGCAATCAACGTTGCACACAGGGCCGGCCCGTGGCATAGGCCGTATAGGCAAACGCTAAGGGCGCCGTCCATCAGGGGGCGCCACGCCAGTGCCACAAATATTGGAGGAAAAAAAAAAAAAAAAGTTGGTACTATTATTTCTAAATATGAAAAATAATCCCACGTTAATTAAAATGCAAAGTAAAGCCTATTTAATAGAAATATTATTTGTTACAACATTACGCCCCCCATCCCCCGGCACCGTGCGCCCCCTCCCTTCCCGTATCATGACTCTTTTTGGACGTCACCACATCAAAAAATCAACACAAGATGTCAAAACGGCCAAAACTGTCAGGTGCCAGGGAAGAAAAAGAGAAAAGAAGAGGAGAAACGAGAAAAAGACAGAGGTAGCAGGTAGGTAACGTTAGCCTACATGAAATTATTTGTCTGTTACAGAATGTGATAGTAACCTGGCTTTTTAGCATTAAGCTAATGTTACATGATTCGGCAATTGCTAATCAATAAATAGCTAGTTCTGTTTTACCGTCGGGTTAATATTGTGGAGGGGGCTAAATTGTTATGGAAAATAATAATGTAACGTTAGGTAATTACAGTACTCCCTGGTGTACAGTAATTTGTAAGTCATTCTAGTTAATGCAATATTAAAAAGCACAAATAGAGAACTCTGTAGGATCCCCTTTTTTTGTAATATAGTTGTTAAAGTCATACTGGTTTGATATCTTGTTTTGTGCAGTGCCTTATTTATATTGTATTTTTAATTTATTTTATGCAACTTGTTGACACGTTTTATTTTGTGTTTATGTATGTAAAAAATATTGTATTTCATATATTCATTTTTTATTTTTTGTATTCATTTATTTATCCATATTTGTTTTAATGTTGTTAACTATTCTGATTGTTAATTTGCTTTCTTTAAGTAAAAAAAAAGGTCAAAGACAAAGCTATTCGGTTTCTTGTGAGTATATACAATTCACTGCCGATGTGGGGGGGGGGCACCTAAAATCTGGTTGCACATGTTTTAGCACGCGCAAACCTTTAGTACATCCTGGTCAGAGACAATCCAGAAGAACTGGTACCGTCAAATTGTGTGTACCTTCTGTAACATATTAGAATATTGAGACAAAATGACGTATTCAATCATTCCATATGAAGGAAAGTGCCTAAAATAAAAACAATTAGATGACACACACATTTGATCACTTAGTGAGGGCGTCACACTCGTAAGTCTGGCACTATGACATCAGCGCATGGACAAATTAGCTACCTATCATATAAAGTAGTGTTTCTTAACCATTGTTGGGCCGGTCCGCAAAAACAAAATCTGTTTTTCAGCTTTATATTGCTACTATGGTACATTTTTTAGTCTACTTAATACCTGCATTACCCTTTCCATCCTTTGGAACTGAGCTACTGTGTGGAACAATTTCCCTTGTGGTTCAAAAAAGTTTGTCTATAGTCCATATGAGCCGCAGCGATACTTAGTTGTAATACACATTTTCACCACTGGTGTCAGTAATGAGAATCTCAACCAAACAGAAGAAGTTAAGCGCAATCTTTTTTTTACTCTACCCACATTTGCACTTAAATTATTAATATTTATTATAAATTTGGTTAGAATCTATTAATTTTAGCACAATATATTTGATTATTTTTATTTTGTAATCAGCCTGACCTAAGCCTTGCCTAATAATCTATGTGATTAACACATGCTTTCATATCATTTGGCAATCCTGTTAAACTATAAATAGGTTAGATATTATAATTGAATACCATTAAAATCAATATATCAGTGCTACTGTGTGGAACAATTTCCCTTGTGGATCATTAAAGTTTGTCTAAGTCTAAGTCTAGTGTTAATATTTGAGTGGGCTGTCGTGGAAAAGTTGGGCCCTGAGGTCAAAAAGTTTGAGAACTCCTGACAAAATTGTTAATACCCGGGCAGAATACATTCATAAAAACATTTTGCCAGTCGAAACAATCCATCTATAATTTCCGACATGTTCACATAACATCATAAAACATGGTAATTTAATTGTTCAATAGGTTGTAGTTCCGGTTCTATCTCCCTGTAATGTTTGATCCTGTTCTGTCTCCCTGTAATGTTTGATCCTGTTCTGTCTCCCTGTAATGTTTGATCCTGTTCTGTCTCCCTGAAATGTTTGTCTGCTCTTGAATGGGATTGTGCTGAAAATCTTAATTTCCCCTCTGGGATTAATAAAGTATTTCTGATTCTGATTCTGTAGTGTACAAAAATAGTCAGAAGATATAACGGTAAAATATTTGCTCAAAGTCGACAGAATTTTACTAG